>NC_086044.1:10000-314540 GCF_947568885.1 Cydia strobilella | reverse complement strand
CTTGTTGCTTGTTGTTGTGTTGTTTGCGTAACTTCTTTGAATAAGTTGCGTTAATTTGGCGCACAGGCGAAGTAAACATGCGTTGCGTACGGCAAGGTCACGCCGCGGCCCCACCCTGCACGGCCTCCGTTGCCCATTCAGACCGCCCGCTAGCTTCGTTTGAACGCAAATAATATTTTTGTAATATTTGTTTATGCAGTGGATGGAAGTGACACAAATTCATACATCTTATTTATCTTGCATTTCAAATTAATAAGATGTGAACTCTAATATCTTTAATATTCTTTTGTAACGGTGACAGCCTGTTACAACAAAATCATCAAATATCTTATGAAGCTATGCCTTAATAAGACACAAAATCATTTAATGGACCTATTTAAACGATTAAATTCGACCTAAGTATTTTTTTTTAACTCTAATTTTTTTTTGTGTCATTTAGAATATTATGACATAGTATCAGATTGCAGTGGACGTAATTGACACAAACTATGTTTTCACACTAAAAACACTATCCTAAATGCAACACAGTTACATGTGTTCTCTCGAATATTCTTTTCTCCAAGATAATTCAAAATAAAAAATAATTACCACAAAATAACAAATTACTAGAAAAGCAAATTATATATATGACACAAAACAAAATGTAAGATTTACATCTTAACAAAGTATTCATAAGCGAAAACAGAATTGACTTTAATATTTTTATAACCTAGGGGTCAAAATATAGCCAGCGGTACAGGTCTATAGCGCCACCGGAGAGATTAGGAACTATTATTTAAAGCTTAACGCGGTCACTTTTACAACAATTCTGCCATAAGAGATTGCGATCCTTTCTATACCATCCATATGCTTGCTTCGGTATTTCGGTACTTAATCAGTTTCTCAAGCCATCAAGTAATGTCAATATGATAGATTTGCTCTCAATGGAAGCTTATTAAGTAAAGTAAATATGTATTCTATTCCAAACATTTGCCTCAATACTTTCCGTCGTTATTTATTCAAGAGAAAACCGAGGGAATACAAAACAAACAAATATAATAATTTATATGTATTCACGATCTCTTCACGTGCTGTGCCAAATGGAATTTTATCTCGCCGACGACGTTATTTGAATTCGGAAAATTCAATAATTCTGCATAAAAGCGTGCATCCACTTTAGAGCGAATGATTCTCGGAGTGAATGATTGAGCGAATGAACTGGAGAATGGATTCCATCGAGCGGTGAGCGTCTGGATTGGGACGGAGCAGGAACGTGATTATTTTGTGTATTGAATGTTTTGAATCCGTATTTTGTGTTTAGTACTTAGGCGCAGGTGGCTTTTATAGGCAAGCTACTCAGTATTCGAGTTACATAATTATTTTAAAATGATTTTTACTTGTATATAGTGCTTGTTGCTACCTATGTACAATCTATTTGATTATTTCCGTAATAAGAAAAGGTGTAAATAAATAAAAAACCGACAAGTGCGAGTCGGACTCGGCCACCGAGGGTTTCGTACTTTTTAGTATTTTCTGTTATAGCGGCAACAGAAATACATAATCTGTGAAAATTTCAATTTTTTGTGTTTTTGAATAACTTTTATTTCTGAGTTCAAAACTTGAATTGAATTTGTCCTTGTACAAGTACGCGGGGATGTACGAGGTGTCGCGAATATCGCGAATCGGCTAATAGCTGCCAACGTCATGGAGTAGATGGCGCTCGTAATCACGTTTAAGTGAAATAACCGCTTCTAGGTTGTTGTGATTTTTAAGGGTAAAACAAGAGGGTATACGCGCGAACGACAGTAAGAAAAGGAGGTTGTGTGCGAACAAAGCTACGGCAAGAGTGATATTTGCTTTAGGATCTATTCAAGGAGTTTCTAATGGTGTTATTAGAATAATGAGGTGTCTATTGTAGATTGTGACTAACATTCATTGTGATATCAGTATTCAGAGTGTCAACAGTGATCCGAGGGAATTGATCATGGCTAATGTAAGTGAAGTAAGTTCAATCATAATTATACGAAGGGTTTCGTCCCAAGATATTAGTAATTTAGAATTATAGAACACATTGTAGTTACGAGAAAGTGTAACCACTCATCATATGAACTTAAGGTAAACTTAGTGTGCGGAAAGGGGTCGCTATAAGGGGAGGTTGGAGGCGACTATGAAGCCCAAGTAACCAGATGGATAATCAGGTTTAACTCATGTTATACGTAGGTAACAAAGTAGGACACCAGCAATGAATTATCGTCATCTCACTAACGTCCAGGCCTCGTATAGGTATGCAGTATGTTTACATATCGTTTTTCCAGTATCAGTAAAGGCATCAGCTCATTCAGTAAAGGCATCAGCTCATTCGATAGGTTAATAAGTATAGTGAGCTTGACGACATGGTGGAGCATGCTGGGAATTTTTATGCACTCACTGTTATCATCATCAAATGTAACGTATGTTTCTCTCTAACAGATGAAAAGTCAATTTTCTTACGCATGCACAGTCAACAATACTATTAGCTTAGCACCTTTGCATACAAATTTCTATGCAGGGGGTAGTTTTTCTCTGCAGCTGACTGTAGAATTAAAGTGCTAAATTTTTTGGCTTGTTCAGTTCAATTTAATGTTTTATTTCAGGCATGAAGCCCATAATATTTATGTAATCCTTTTCTTGCAAAAAGGCGTTAAGCAGGCGATAATGTTAGTAGTTAACCGGAACACATAGGCAATTAAGTACCTACATTTTATTAAACATTCTTGCTCTTTGATCTTTGGTATACAAGAGATTGCAAATGTCAGTAGGTATAAAAAAATATAGTTTTTAAAAAGTAAGTACCTAACAAAATACAAACACTTTCTTGGTATATTATTTAAATGCAAAATACAGTGAAACCTGGAAAACTGAGATTTCAAGGGATCTGCGAATTAGTCTCACTTTAACAGGTATTCCACTTACACAGTTTTCTCAGATATCCAGGTTGAAGAAAAAAAATGTGTCTCATTTAAAGATGGTCTCAAAAATACAGGTTGGTTCAGTAATACCTGGAGGTGAGATAATTAAATGAAACAACCGTTTTTTGTAAATATTAAACAAACAGATGTAATCTTTAGATATAGGTAATCACAAAAAGGTAACAAATCAACAAAAATAATCAAGTTTCCGTTTGTTGTACACAGAAGCGAATCACTCAAAGAAATCTGTCATTTTAGTTTGTCTTTGGGAACCATCAGCACTAAGATGTTTTCAATGCAATAAATTATATCAAATATATACTTATTTCATCGCGTGGCTAGCCACTCAAAATCGGATATTGACTGTTGTATTTCACGTATTGATGAAGGCTTAAGGCTTCGTTTCGGCATATTACAAATATGTACTCATCTCATTATGCACAATAAGCCAAAGTCCGAAATTTGCGAGTAGACTGAGAACGAAACGGAAATTTATTTTCGTCCTACATAAGTCTCAGTAAAAGAGGTTAAAACCACTCACTGTCTCAGTTATAGAGGTAATTTTGACGAAAAAATCGACAGGACCGCCCAGGTCCCACTTATTCCGGTTTCACGTAGTTTCAAAAATTCTATTTGAAATACAAAATACTAAAATGCTATCTTTAATCTTTGAAAACAATACTAATCAATCAGTTCTATAGAGTGCAAATTTGAAGTTGATTCCTCGTGGTAAGCAGTAGGATAGAATTTCAAGTTATGGTTTTGAAGTTATAAACTTTTAAAAGCATTAATTTATATTTTTAACGTTTTACAGCCAGTATTTGTTACTGGTTGATTTGATAAAAATGTTTGTTTCACCAGGGCAGCAGTTTGTTCTTAACTCACGTGCCTTGAAACCCTAGCAGCGCTCAGGATTCCACTTATTCAACCACTTGTTACGCTCGTGGTCATGTGCGACATTATTATGCAGATTCAACATTTCTATGTTATAAGAATGAGAGTGGCAAAGATTGTCACATCAGAAAAGATCATCTACATACTTACTAAAAGGTATCAGGAAGCATTCGTAATTAGACATGGTGAACGACCCTGTTATGGGCGTGGCATCAGGTTTGGTATGTTTACCATGAATCCTGTAAGACAGGTGTACATCATCAGTTTTTAAGCAATAACTTGGTAATATTTCACCTTCAACACGAGCCATGGAACAGCTCAAATCTCACATTTCATTATGTTGAAACCAGTTACTATTAAAGCAGTAGAAACTTTACACTTAATCAGCAATAATTCAATATAAACGGAAATATCAAAGAAAAAGTGAAGAAGCCCTCCAATGGCAATATTTGATAAAAACAACTTGATTTTTCCCAAAGTTGTGAATAATCAAATTTTTCTCATATGATTGGCACCGCGCGATACCATACCTGCTCATATTACCTAACAAATTTAAGTTGAAAAGGAAGAAATTTAGGTGTTTATTATGGTCATGTTCACACGAACATGGTTTAATTTTCATATTTATGATTGATTATGTAATTGACAAGTTTCTTTGCTTGTTTAGATTTCTTTGACAAAATCCTGCACTAAATGTTTATCATTTACGACTTTTGAATTAAAATTTGCTGGTCGATTTGTGAACCAGCATGAATCCTTTCAAACAGCGACTTTATCACCTGAGCTACAAGATTCAAATTATGCAGTTGATCAACAATTTAACCTTACTAATTACATCTGTTTAGAAATAGGGTTCCTAGTGACAATTATGACTTCTATGACCTTGCAACTTTATTTGTGACGTTGCAGGAATTAAGATCTTCATATTAAAATAATAAGAATCACTATCTCACATTCATTGTTCTGTGTAGCCAAATAGTTAATAGTATCCAATTTAAAGTTTATTTATCATGCGGGTAGTTGATATTATGACTTGGCAACTGTTGTTGCTTAGCTGGCAAACCAGTTTAGGTCTGACCTCAGATCTGGTATATTTTCTATTACTTCGGGATCTAGTTAAATTGGTGATATACAATATTTTGTGAATTAGATCGCCTAATCATGATGTTCTGTGCCAAGTTCATTCTTACCGGATTGCATGCTTTTCTATAACATGCATTGCTTGCATAATACCCGCTTCATCCAAATTATCAGCTCAGCCCTGATTTAACTAGTCGTGCGCGCAAGTGTGGTGAATTCAAAAACAAAATAAATATATTGCGCGTCTTTATATGAGACGAACGTATCATGTTTAATGTGTTAGGTATAGGAACTAGATTCAACAATATATCGTTCCTTATACTTATATGATCCGTACCTACATATTCTTTTAGAAAGAAACAAAATTTGTTTTATGTACAAATATTTATGTTTAAAACAATACAGTACAAATAAACTTCATTAAACTATGGTACACAACAGGCGGTCTTATCGTTAAAGAGCGATATCTTCCAGACAAACAAACCGGGCTATTATAATTGTATCTTTTGCGCATCCATATTTTCACTGAGCTAAACTCAGAACCATTTAGTTTAATTCGAAATTCGAATTTTACCCTTTCACCTCGTTTGAAGGACTAGAACAACTCATATCATAAGAGATGTTAATATGGAATTTCATGCCTCGATGTTGTTTGTTGTTACAGTTGTAATTGTACCTAACGAGTTGGTTTCTTAGAAGTTGGTATCATTTAGTTGTAGTAACCTGTAATGTGCCTGAGTAAAAATGCAGAAGCCAATTGAAATCAGATTACAATTTGATGTCATATGTACAATGCACATGGCTACCCAAACTCAAAGGACCAGAACCATCACTGGGACTCAATCAGAATCGCGCAGCCATTCCGACTAATGGCACCAGCAAACTGCCAAAAATGGATTTAACAGTAGTAACATAGGTACTCAATTGGCATGCATGATATTTCTGCTCTGAAAGAATAAATGGTTGAAGCATGACGCACTAATTATTTTTAAATAATATTCACTTTATGGATTGCGTTTAATCAGCGTTACATTAAGGTTCCAAAAGGTTTTCTCTTGATGTAGCACAGCACAGTATCTCGATTTATTCCCAATTAACATTCCAATCTAGAGATTGTTATAAGAGAATCAGTAATATCAACTTGGATAAAACAGTAAATGACAAAGGCAAATCTGTGGTATAAATAAGCGACCGCTAATATGTTTGCAGCGAAGCAACACACTTTACCCTAAGGTATAATGACTTCCCATTATTATTGAACCATTGATTCTTGATTCTTAGTATGGAAAGTCCATAGATTAGCGATTAGATAAAGATTAACTAAACTTCTGAATTGTGTAAAATGGAAATGAAAATATTTATTGATAACAATTGTTACATGTTGTTGTTGTTGTTGTAAATATGTACCTATGTACATGCGATGACCCAAACGTAAAGGGTTAAAAATGCTAAACTAAATAATTATTGAGAAGGTTTCAAATGGAAGGCATACTGATTGAATGGGCTAGTGATTTCTATATTATCTGCTAAATGATTTAGATACTTCTAAGTACACAATACATACTTTAATCTAATTTAAGGTGGTAGATATTTGTTAAATAAATTGCGAGTAATACATAAATGAATTAATGTCGCCTACCCAATCGAGTATACTTGTCGTAGATGTACATAGGAGTATACGAACCTATATAGGTATTCATAATAATTAAAGAGACGGTAGCAAGACCATGGTGGAAAAGTTTCTGAATTAGAGAGGAAATTCTCAAGTATTCGGTTATTTTAATAAACGGGATAACAGAAGGAATTCAGATAGTATTTATTTAATCGTATGGCATGTTATACATTGAGGCCAATCACAGTGTAGCCTTGAGGGTGCCAAGCCAAGCAACCAAGTCAGGTGTCAGGGTGTTCAGGTCCTCAGCAGGCTCAAGGCTCAGGCTGATTCTCAGCCTGTTCAGGCGGCGTCAGATTTTCCGTGGAAGCTCAAACCCTTATGGTTTTTTAGTCGGGTCAGATATATGACTTTGCCGAAGCAGACCATTCCGCTTTCCACCTATCCGAAATGTGAAAGCTGCTCAGGCTCTCAGCTGCAGCACAGGTTCAGATAGTACCTATGTTGTATAATATTATGTTTGGAAACATTAAAAAGGACCTTTAGTGAAATTAATCTAACTAAGTAAATATTATACATTATTATTAATTATTTTACTATGCAAAAGTCTCAGACCATTAAACCTATAAAAGTATTATGATGGTACCTACCACATTGCAAACTAATTAATATGATAACGTATTTTTAACAATGATAGTAATTATTGTCTCAGTCCGTGCAAGTAGTTCTGAAATTAAATAATGGCCTAATGACAAAGATACAAGAGTAATGTTTCAGAGTATTTACCTATGTCTTACGAAAAGGAACACTAGGTATTCGATGCATGTAAAGCGAATGGTGGGGGAAGCCGAAACGATCGCAGCGCTTGATGTGGCCAAAAATGACAAGTTTGCAAGCAGTGTCAATTCCCTTACTTTTCAGTTAATTTGTTCACGTTTTTTGCTTAAAAATCATATTTACGATAAAAATGGGTCACGATAGCTGTTGTGTAGTAAACTGCAATAATACTAGAGCTAGACGAAACAGTAACAGTATATTTTCAACACTGAGCTAGAAATTAGCATTTTATCTATCTCAACACAGAGTTCTGCTTAGATGTCAATACAATAGTATGGCTAATACAGTATGTACCAACATTAGGTGATTGTAATATTAGTTATAATGCCTGTTATTGAAAACCAGTCAAAAGCATACTTTTGGCACGTAGGGTTGTCTGTCGTCTTTCACAACAGACATTGTGATGCAAGTGAACATTATTTTTAACATATAATGTTTCGATTTAAACCTGTGAAGAAGGGCTATAGGTAACTTCAATTAAGTATTAAACTTTTTATGTTATAGTAAAAGGAAGATAATATTTTAATCATGGGCCAAATAAGTATTGGCGTATGAACGTGACATCAACTGTTCGCTTGTTTATCAGATTTAATCAGATTGATATATAAAATGCAGGCTGGAGCTACACATAAATCAGGATCACAATTAAAATCAGATGTCATATTACTCATATTATAAGGAAGTGCGATATCCTTCTTCATTAATTTTAATATTATAATATTGCCCTAAAATATCGTATTGTTCAGGACGTGGTAATTGTTTTATGTACGACTACTACAGCAGCAATGATCACAAGACTGATTTATCAGTATTATTCGTTGCCGTATGTGTCACTGTGAACAGTTGGACACCTGTACTGTGTGGTTCTTCACCAGTGCTCTTTAAGCCGCTCTTTCTTGGGCTCGGTGTAGGTATGCTAGCCTGTAATGTGACTTTGTCTTTAATATTATCTGTTCGCCCAACGTGTGGCCATACGTCCATCCCTACGCTTCCTTGCCATGTGGCCAGTGATTATGAGCTTCTGCAGACTACATGGTCCTGTTTTGCCTCGATAGCCGCAGAAACTAAGTACGCGATGGGTACAAACAGTGGATAACCTCGGTTTGACGTTGAGTTCATCGAAAGTTGGTGCAATTGCACTTAGTGCGTTCAAGCATTCATCGCCAGCACCACATCTCAAATGCATCTTTCCTATGATGGGTTTCAGTTTGTAATGGTCTAGGTTTCGGACATGTACTTACAGAAAGTACGAGAGAATAAGGCGTCCGCATTAGTCTTATCCTTGTTTTATGTTCTCTGTCGAGTCGTTTCACTGCAGAAATCAGAAATTATTTATATGCACTGATACAGTTTGGGGATGTTACAATACATTTGTTTTACAGTTCATGTATTTAGCTTGCATGCAAGCGTGCAAATTTAATATCAATAAAGTTACACACAATAAATCTAAATTAATATAAAATGTCAAATAGAAATACTTAATTAAAAAAAGTTAACATAATGGGCATATCACAATACAATTGTATTACAATTATATAACTACTTATGACTAATTTGAATACTGCTGGTATTCGAGATACGACTGCCCATCCCAGCCATCTGCAGCTTTGGCCATCTGAGCTCTTCTGGCCATGCTTTGGTCGCAGGCGCCATCGTCGCTTATTTAAAATCCCAAGTAAACCAACCTCAATTATCCTCAAGCCTCAAGAATAAAATAAAATTCTGGATCGACATTCATCAACTTCGTCTTATTTCTATTGATCCTAGGGTATGGATCTGGTCTGAATCCTGAGTATGGACTAATTACTGACATGCTTAATTTTTGAAGCAGAACCGCAAGTTATTTTCCACAGACACTTAACCTAATATAGTCATGTCATCTGCAAAACGGAGGTTATTGGTTAGCTGACCACCAACTCAGACATAGACACCACCCTCACAGCCTTCCTACTCATTATGTACACACCGATGTTAGTGAACAGTTGATCAACTATAAAAAGATAACGTGAGGTGGTCTCCTCATTTCGCTCATAACCCTGAACATTTTACTCCAGTTAAGGAAATCAAAAGCCTTTGCGAAGTCAATAAAGCACATGTCCATAAAGAGTATACAGACGCTGCGCCAAAATTGCCACACGTTGAGTATTTGCTACCGAGTTGTGATGTGAAAATTCGTGAATAAAGGAAACAAAGTGGATCAGTTTGATAGACACAGCAGTTAAAATACCGTAGTACGGGAAGTTGGCGATTATTACACTTAATTTAAGATCTGATCGATTACATCAATTAAGGAATAGGCATGTAAAGTCGTAATTAATAGGCACCTCGGATGTACAGTATATGTATTACTATTGCTATGCTGTTTCTACGGTCCTTAGCATGACTGATTATGTACACGGGGATGTAACGCAGTAAAAAAGAGTTGTTTACAGGTTTTGTAATTAATTAAAAATAATGTAGGTACTTAGTTTAAATTATTTGAGTGTAGCTTAGGTTAAATGCATTGATGGCTTTTAGACCTAATAGAGGCTGACGATTTGACTGTACCAACTTATTTAAACCAGATTATCTCACACCAGGCGAAAAATAAAAGCACCAGAAAATGATTAGAGAAATGAAAACCGCAGTTATTTTGGCCACAATAAATCAGAATGAACTGACATCACATCACTTGTTTTGGATTTGACAGTCCGAAATAACAGCCTGATTTGGCAAGTCGGTTGATAATCCTTAGCTTAGCTTAATAAAAAAAAAAAAAGAATGTGGCTCTTGTGAGTTGTAGATAGGTTCTATTTTACATTCTGATTTGTGATCATATGAGAATAGCGTGTTTCTTCCTTGGATTGGGAGGGCTACCGGATATGAAGTAGGTACACCCAGAGATGGATATGTCAATTACTTAGGTATAATAGATAAGCGAATAGATTAAAATACTTGACATAGTAGATTACTGCCAGTAGTATTCAGTAAAGAGAAGTGGGAACTTAGGTTACATACACTTCCCGGTCGGATAAGACGGTCGCATTTGTCTGTGTAATAACTATCAGTGCTTATAAAAACGTGGGTTCAGTTCGATCACGCGGTTGACGCGGTGTTTAATAAAGTTGCAGTTGTTTAATTATACACGCAAATTATGCTGGTCATTATGTTTACGTCTGCTGTAGTAAAAGTTGTGACACTTGAAGTAGTGAAATAAGATGTTAACGATATCATAAGAGCAAAGCAGCATATTACATCACAGATGGTAGTCATAGATAAAATATATCGCGAACGGAGTTCTCACAGTCTAACAACACCGATGATTGATATCAAATTGCGTGGCCACTCTCTGACATATTAGGTCGCATGACGCTGTATCTTTCTCGTGAACTAGATTGTAACTAAGGACTGCTCGAAGCAATCTGGAACAGAACGCGCTAGAGTGTGAGTAATACCATTGGTCATAGGTAGACCAGTAACGGATCAGAGATGACAAACCGCAGCCGTGATCCTACTCAGCTCAACTCAGACATCAATAAACGCTCACACCAATCTCAGAATTCTGCTTTCAATCAGTTTAACACTATTAATGAATGCTCAAACCAGTCCCAGGATCATATTATTAATCAGCTCAGCACAAAACATTGATGAATGCTCAGACCAGTCCCAGTATCCTGTTATTAATCAGCTCAGCACAAACATTGATGAATGCTCAGACCAGTCTCAGGGATTCTTTATCAGCTCAGCAAAAATACAGATGAACAATCAGATCAGTCTCAGAAACGGCGTGCCTCAGCGCATTTCTACAACGTCATCAGAAATTATACGAAATCTCAGGCCATACCAATTCACAGCGCAAAAGCCGAGAGAGGCAGTTCGAGATTGAACGGCTAAAATACATTATAATTCACATTAGTGTTCTTATCATCAACTCAATCTTATTGGTGTTTCAATTATCATCTAATTGTTGATTTATTTACATGTTTGCCTATTGGCATCTAACTTCAATTAAAAGAGTAGCTTTTTCCTGCGGGGCGCGAGTGTCGCGAATATCGCGAATCGGCTAATAGCTGCCAACGTCATGGAGTAGATGGCGCTCGTAATCACGTTTAAGTGAAATAACCGCTTCTAGGTTGTTGTGATTTTTAAGGGTAAAACAAGAGGGTATACGCGCGAACGACAGTAAGAAAAGGAGGTTGTGTGCGAACAAAGCTACGGCAAGAGTGATATTTGCTTTAGGATCTATTCAAGGAGTTTCTAATGGTGTTATTAGAATAATGAGGTGTCTATTGTAGATTGTGACTAACATTCATTGTGATATCAGTATTCAGAGTGTCAACAGTGATCCGAGGGAATTGATCATGGCTAATGTAAGTGAAGTAAGTTCAATCATAATTATACGAAGGGTTTCGTCCCAAGATATTAGTAATTTAGAATTATAGAACACATTGTAGTTACGAGAAAGTGTAACCACTCATCATATGAACTTAAGGTAAACTTAGTGTGCGGAAAGGGGTCGCTATAAGGGGAGGTTGGAGGCGACTATGAAGCCCAAGTAACCAGATGGATAATCAGGTTTAACTCATGTTATACGTAGGTAACAAAGTAGGACACCAGCAATGAATTATCGTCATCTCACTAACGTCCAGGCCTCGTATAGGTATGCAGTATGTTTACATATCGTTTTTCCAGTATCAGTAAAGGCATCAGCTCATTCAGTAAAGGCATCAGCTCATTCGATAGGTTAATAAGTATAGTGAGCTTGACGACACGAGGATAAAGATTACGAATCACAGCTGATCAGGCGCCTTTCGCAAAAGCAAAGATAGATATAACTCCGTAATAGATAGATACAGTCTAAGGAAAAAACGTGCCTCGAAAATCAAGAAAATTTGATTCTCGTTCAGAGGGCGCTACTAGTTTTGGCCTACACTCGTATAGATGGCGTTGACGGTTTCGTTTGTTATTTAACAATTTTAACGCATATCAGTGAAAGAACATGGGTCAAAATAAAAAAATAATTAATGCAAATAAAAAAAAAAAATTATCTATATTTAAATACATTCTATCGTATTTTTATAAATCTTCATTTTTAGTTTTAAAGTGTGTCGACAGATGGCAGTAAATTTACTGGGGTTACAAAATTTACTATGACAGTACCGCTCTAGTATAAGTTACTCTATGCTTGTATATAGTGCTTGTTGCTACCTATGTACAATCTATTTGATTATTTCCGTAATAAGAAAAGGTGTAAATAAATAAAAAACCGACAAGTGCGAGTCGGACTCGGCCACCGAGGGTTTCGTACTTTTTAGTATTTTTTCTGTTATAGCGGCAACAGAAATACATAATCTGTGAAAATTTCAATTTTTTGTGTTTTTGAATAACTTTTTTATTTCTGAGTTCAAAACTCGAATTGAATTTGTCCTTGTACAAGTACGCGGGGATGTACGAGGATAAAGATTACGAATCACAGCTGATCAGGCGCCTTTCGCAAAAGTATCAATTTTGTTTCGATTGTAGAAAAAATGTACTTATTGTTAACTACTTTCACTTCGAACCTGTAGTCCCAGCGGGTCTACCCTCGTCGACCTGTTCTGCTGTCGGGCACTACAACCTACAGGGGATAGGTAGGTAGGGTAGGAAACAGTGGCTCAGCTCGAATAGTGGCTCAGTCGCCCCAATATCGCCTCTAATGATGTTGGAATTAGGTTGTTTCGAGCCACTGTTTCCTATCCTACCCTACTCTACTATGTAATAATAAACTAGCTTCTGCTCACGACTTATTCTGCGTGGAATGATGATGATGATGATTGATAAAAACTACCCTATGTCCTTCCCCGGACCTTAAACTATGTCCATACCAAATTTCAGCTCAGCGGTTTAAGCGTGAAGAAGTAACAGACAGAGTTACTTTCACATCCCTACTATTTATATCCATACTTATATATTATATACATATAGGTACATGTACATTATAAATGCGAAAGTTTGTCTGTCTGTCTGTCTGTCAAAGCGCGAGTGAATACCTATTAAGCGTCACTGTCAAAACTTGGACACCAATGCTGTCTGTCAGATTTTCGATCGCCTCTTCTTTCAAACCTTCAAGAAAAGAGCGAACTCCCATCTTAAATACCAGCAACGCACTTGCAACCTGTCTAGTGTTGCAGTTGTCCATGGTCAACGGTAATTGCTTACCATCAGGCGGTCGTGTGCCCGTTTGGCTCCCATGTGGCTGATGTGGCTCCCATACATTACTGTGAAAATTTCAACGGTCTAACTATCACGGTTCATGCTTACAGCCTGGTGACAAATAGACGGACAATGTAGTTTTAGTAATAGGGTCCCGTTTTTACCCAAAGGTACGGAACCCTAAAAAAACTACCAAACTCAAGGTAATTCGACCCGTGTATGCCTCCCGGGTCTCGTCGTTACCTCAAGGTCGTACAACCCATGTTTTGTATCTTGTCGATACGTACAGCTAATAGCCCCCAGCGGCTGTCGACCCGTGTGCGGTTTTCATTTGAGATCTTTCTCACGCGTGGCAACCCAATTTACCCAATAACGAATAGTTTTCAACTGCAACGTGTAAATGCGAGTCACTTAACTTCAAACGGATGAATCCAACTTTTGGTATGTATTAGGAAAAGGAAATAGGGTACATAAGTAGTTTAGCCGCTATAAAAGCAAGAATTGCAATGGCTAAACAGACATTCTATAAGAAGAAAAACCTATTTAAATCACGTATATCCTTAAACATAGGAAAGAGATTTAGGAAAACATATATATGGTCCATCGCACTATACGCATGTGAGACATGGACGCTAAATAAGAGAGACGAAGGATATATACAGGCATTTGAAATGTGGTGTTGGCGAAGGATGGAGGGAATAAGTTGGACGGAAAAAGTTACCAATGAAGACGTCCTAAAAAGAGTGAAGGAAAAGAGAAGTATAATGACCATTATTAAAAATAGAAGAGGAGAAATGATCGGCCACCTGCTACGACACGACCAATTCATCAGGAACATCATAGAAGGGAAAATAAACGGAAGGAGAGGTAGGGGAAGGCCAAGAAAAAGTTATATGAGCCAAGTAAAGGAGCATGCAGGGGCCGTGTCGTACCAGGATACTAAGGGGCTGGCTTTGGATCGACCAAGGTGGAGACAACTTCATCACGCTGCACCGACAAGAGCCCACTGCTCTTAAATTGAATGATGAAGTAGTTTACAGCTAGAGTGAGCGAGAGTGAGTAGCTTAGAGGGTAAAATGTATTTATCTGAGTTTGACGTTAAACGACTCAAAAATGCAGCCTACATAACAAACACAACTGTTTGGATGTAAAATTACATTAAAATTCTTCCAACCCATGGAAAAGTCACCTATCTGCAAATAAAACTTTTATGAGGGGAAGGATTTTAAGCTGTAAAATTTGACAATGTTTCGGTTGAACTGGTATATTTTAAATACTGTTTTTACAGTTGCGAGCATGTTTAAAATGCATTTATTTACAAATTTTACATTGGATTAAAATTGTAGACTACCTATTTGTTAAGGGCGTAATTTTTCTACTAATATACTACCAAAGATAGATATAACTCCGTAATAGATGGATACAGTCTAAGGAAAAAACGTGCCTCGAAAATCAAGAAAATTTGATTCTCGTTCAGAGGGCGCTACTAGTTTTGGCTTACTGTCGTATAGATGGCGTTGACGGTTTCGTTTGTTATTTAACAATTTTAACGCATATCAGTGAAAGAACATGGGTCAAAATCATAAAAATAATTAATGCAAATAAAAAAAATATTTATCTATATTTAAAAACATTTTATCGTATTTTTATAAATCTTCATTTTATGTTTTAAAGTGTGTCGAGTCATATCATATCATAGAGTAACTTATACTAGAGCGGTACTGTCATAGCATAGAGTAACTTATACTAGAGCGGTACTGTCATAGTAAATTTTGTAACCCCAGTAAATTCACTGCCATCTGTTGACACACTTTAAAACTTAAAATGAAGATTTATAAAAATACGATAAAATTTATTTAAATATAGATAAATGTTTTTTTTATTTGCATTAATTATTTTTATGATTTTAACCCATGTTCTTTCACTGATATGCGTTAAAATTGTTAAATAACAAACGAAACCGTCAACGCCATCTATACGACAGTAAGCCAAAACTAGTAGCGCCCTCTGAACGAGAATCAAATTTTCTTGATTTTCGAGGCACGTTTTTTCCTTAGACTGTATCCATCTATTACGGAGTTATATCTATCTTTGGTCATAGTTATATTTCTCAAAATCTAAAGAAATATACTGACCAGATAAATGACGCAAAACTTTCATTTCAATAATACACCCACCTATATGACTGTATTGCCACGGGCGAGACTCACGATAACTAAATAACATGATTAATATCATTCTAATGTGCGTTCGAATTGGCCCGAATGAAGGCTACAAGCGTTCTAAAATTAACATTGCACCAGTAATTATTATCCCCCACAATTCTCAACTAAATATCCGTTTAATATTGAAGCTGGAATCTCAAATAATGGCCAAGTTAATCCGGCTCAGGAAATTAGTTTCGATTGGTTTAGGAAATGGGGTCCTGGTGGCTTTGTAAAACGGTTTAGCACCTAGCGGCAATAGCGTTTTGTATTTTATGGACTTGTTCGTTTATGACCCAGACAATGGGACAATAGTAGATTGTGTTACAAGGGAGCAAAATGACATATTTACGGCGTACATTGAATCCTAAACGAAGCGAAGGATTCTATAATATAATCCCGAGAGTAACGAGGGATTCTAAAGTAGAATCCTGAGCGTAGTGAGGGATTCAAGTGTGTAACACACTGTCAAGTGTGTTACGCCCAAGATGGAAATAATTTTGCTACCATGTGACACATACCACTTTTAACATCACCTATGAGGAAATTATGATGTTACAAATATTATTCAAGCTAAAAAAATAATGCGCAAGAAAATGTGAAAATAGTGTTCTAGAACAGAAAAGTGTTACTTTGATCCCTCCTAGCAGGGAAGAAAAGTGCCACTTTGATCCCTCCTAGCAGGGAAGAAAAACCCCTTTTTCGAATTGGTAATGTGATAAAATATGTCAAAACTTACTTTATTGTCAGTGTAATAAAAAAGAATGTCTGCTGTGAGGTATCAACCGAGATCAGTGTCATATGTCGCTGCGTTGCTCAGCAGGGCCATATTGGGCTGAATGTGATGCTCCTATGGGTAATGTTTATCATGAATATGTTGCTTATGTCCATGGGCGACGATGACTGCTTCCCATCAGGCGGCTCGTCTGCTAGTTTGCTATCACCCAAAAAAAAAAAAACAAAAAAAAAAACTTTTTTGCTCATAAAACACGTTGGTTGGCGTCGTTGGTTTTTGCTCCAAAAATTTGTAACCTATACTCCTATTTAATTTTGCAAATTTTGCAAAATAAAAGCTACATCCATGCACATAACGTTTTTGTTAATATGCAATACCTATACGTCAAAATAATCGCAAAATTGTAAAGTAGAATTAAAATAAAATTTAATGTTTTATTGTTTAATGTAAATAGGTAATTGTAATTTAAATTTTAATTGTAATTGTAATTTTAACTTTAATTTTAATTGTAAGTAATTTTAATTTGATTTCTAATGTAATGACAATTTATTTTATGTATTATTAAGTTTAATTTGTAATTTTTATCTATAGGTTTTTTGCCTGAAATAAAAATATTGATTGATTGATTGATTGATAAATACAACTACATACTTAATCGCATTACTACTGTTACCTGGGGCCCATTTCTCGAACTGTATTAGACTAAATTATTATTCCACGAACTGTCAAATCGTATGGGTTACCATGGCAACACACTAATATTATTAGACTAATATCGTTCGAGAAATGGGCCCCTAAACATAAACACGTGTATTATAAAGTTTTAATTTTACCTACGCTTTCATATGTAGAAATAAATTCAAAACAATTGCATTCGGAAATTAACACCTCGCGTGGCTTTTATCGCACGAAATATTACATTGTAACTGGGTCAGAACGTAAATGTTCTTCCAATTCCATAATTTTGTCTCTTTTACTCCTTCTTTCTTATGTACAGAGTAAAAAGGATAGTTGAAGGAGTTTCATAATACAGCCACTGATTGTATCGTGAACTCAGTGCATCGTGTACGCCAAGTTGTGTAATAAAATGTATATCTGATGGGAAATTTGCCAAATATCTGGCATAAAAAGGAAATTAACTTTATGTATCTAATATGTACAGTCGCCATCAGATATATCGGAGCGGCCAAGGTGCTCACAGATATCTGAACACGTCTCTATTGTCAAGACGTTAAGTGCGTGTTCAGATATTTTTAAGCACCTCGGCTGCTCCGATATATCTGATGGCGACCGTACAGTTATAGAAGACTATTTACGGTTTTCTTATCGAACTTTCTAAGGATATATTTCCATAAGTACACTTTTTTTTTGGCTACGTTTATTTTAAGGAAACTGAATGGCATAGTTATTTTTTTATTTATTTTTTATTTTTTATTAAAAAAAGGCAAGCATTTGACCGCAATCTCACCTGATGGTAAGTGCCGATGCAGTCTAGGATGGATCATGCTTACCTAAAAGATGTCTATTCACTCTTGATTTAAAAAGATCCAAGTTATAGTGGACTGGGAATATATTTGCAGGAAGTGAATTCCACTCCTTAGCCGTTCGCATGATAAAGCTGGATGCATAGCGCTTAGTACGAATCAGTGGCAGAGTAACGACGTAAGGGTGAAACGCAAGTCCGCGTCTAGTCCCACGGTGCGCGGTGGCAGAATGGAGATGGGGGGATTAAATTATGTAATCCCATCGCTCACTCCCCGAAATGTATCCTGTAGAACACCGATAAACAAGCTACCTTTCTACGGTGTTCAAGGCTCTGCAGTCTAGCCTCTACTAATCCCGCATCTCCAATAAGCTTCCTAGCGCGTTTGTCTATGGAATCTAAGGCGGCTAACTGATATTTGGCGGACCCGTCCCAAAGGTGGCTGCAGTACTCCATACACGACCGGACTTGAGCTACGTAAAGCTGAAGAAGCTGCCCCGGTGTGAAGTACCGCTTGACCTTAGAGAGGACGCCCAATCGTCTAGCTGCAGATTTGGCCAGAGATTCAATATACGCCCCAAAGCTCAGGCTCAGGTTTCGTATTAAGTAATACATTGTTGTTGTAACACGGCCATTTTATTTAAATCCACTAAACAATTGAAAACTATGACATATATCAATGACATTTCGAACATCAATCGTCCGCAAACTACAGTATATGTACTTTTAACTCATTAAACTCATACTAAACACCCGAGCGCCTACTACTGTATTTATACAAAAGAAAACAAAGCTTCGGAACAAATTGAGAACCTCTAAGTCTGTTATTAATAAGTAAAGACTATGTAGGTGGCCATCTTACATCCAGAGCCCACACCATGGAGACTATATAAAGGAACCAAATCTCTATGTATGAGAAGTGTCCATCAAAAAACAGTAATTAGGCGGCGCCACCGTACACCGAAATACTACCAAAAACAACCTACGTAATTTGGTCGGGTTATTTGTTGCCTTATATGGTTCATGTTATACTCATGTCCCAGAGCCTAACTAGCGCCTCCGGAGAGATTAGGAACTATTATTTAAAGCTGAAAGCGGTCACTTTTGCAACAATTCTGCCATAAGAGATTGGCATCCTTTCTATACCATCCATAGCCCACACTGACCTCGTTTACTTATAATCTGTCACCGCATAACACCTGCTCCATCATAAGGCGGCCGAGACGTATTGCCAGGGGTGCGAAACTTTCGGGTATTCTCGAATCCGTTCGGCTCAGCATTGCTCCGAGCAATTATTAGGGTTGACAACAACTTGACGTCCATATTGCGTGTACGACCACAGACCACAGATAAGATAATTACGATTAATTAAGTGAATTTTGACAACCCTAAATAGCCGAAGGGGATAGAGGGACAGCATGGTTCGTCCCTGAACCGCTGTCAAACTTCGGTTTTGTAGGAAGTTTCCTTTCTGTACGGTAGTACTGTTACTTATTCTGTTTAATTGTTCAATTGTTTATTACTACAAACCCTCTGGTTATGCAGGTGTCCACGGGCAACGGTGATTGCTTACCATCAGACGATTCATCAACTCATTTACCTTCTATATCGTATCTTGTTAGAGCGTGCTCAGCATATAACTCTAAATATTCAAACCTCGATTTATTCAGTACGAAGCTTGGTTTTGTTTCTTTTGTTAAAGAATGACGTCTAATTATTTTTTCTTAAATTTTCAAATTTTATTGTTTATAATTTTATTACCTTTCAAATTTTGTTGCAAACGCATGATGTTGTTTTGTATTGTATTGTATTTCTTTATTGCAGATAACAAGATCCATATTACATTAAAATCACGAGCACAATCAAAACAACAATAAATAGGTACATCAAAACAAATCTTAAAATTAAATTAAATTAAATTAAAATTAAATCAAATTAAATTAAATTAAATTAAAATTTCCGTCATTACACACACAACTCACATAAAAAGGCACATTACAAAAATTCAACACATACAAAATAAATATTAATAATGTCAACAAAATTCCGTCAGGTAAACTACTACATGAAGGCTGTTCCAGTGTCTCGCTATGGGGGAGTCTAAACTGCTAGCGACTGGTTTTGATGTACTCTTATTTTTTTTTTCATTCTCTGTTTCCTAGAATGAGTGAAATGATAAGTACCTAATAATGTATTTTCACTCTTCAAAGTTCCCTTTGAGCAATTATGTTTTATTCCATTAGTGGAAACTGTTTTGGCTCATGTATGAGTCATAATATCTTTATCCTGTATTATTGTAAGCTGTTTGTTACCCAAAAAAAAAACTATAAATAAAACGAGGATTCCAAACAAATTGAAAGCCTTAGAAGAGTGTTAATAATAAGTAACTCAGTAGGTGGTCATCTTACATCCAGAGCCCGCAACCCACAGACCCCATTATTTATAATCTGTCACCGTACAACACCTAATGCTCCATCATAAGGCCGCCCGCCGAGACATATTGCTCCTTATATTGTTTATTACGTTTGCCCGAAGACTTGTAGTACACGCCCTGTGTATTATAGTAACTGGATAAATAAATGACTTAATATGTTAGGTACCTCTTAAGTTGGTTACTGTAGTCTATGTAGTGACTGTAGTGTCTACGCCCGAATGAATTACTGAAAAAATAGTTATTCTTCTCATATCTTCATTTATTCTTTCTTCGCTCATAATAATTATTACAAACATTGTATTTAACTACTACAAATGTATGTTGGATGGTGGGTTTTGCGGCTTTTTCGATTTCATATTATATGGAGAGTTCGATTATTATAAAATTCGCTCACCAAATACAAAATTACCACAAACCGCTAAAGGTATAGAATAGATAAATATGGCATACCACGTTTTAATAATATTTAATTTTTCCACGCTTCCTATGACGCTGAAGTCAGTTTGCGTATTATTATGTACCTATATACTTACGCTGCTCACGGCATTCGTATCTGCAGTATCTGCTACTCATGTTTTGTGCTTGAAAATGGAGACTTTGCTCTCAGAAACATGTCGCGTGGGTTACTTTAAATACGTTAGTTAAACTTAACTTAGTATTATTCTAAATATTTAAATTTAAAAGCTCAATTCGATTCATTATTGCAGGGGTCCGCGAACCTCTCGCTTGCGGCCCGCGAGCCTCACTGGCTATTTAATATGTAATTTGGACAAACCTCATCCTCATCTCTTTTGACCTCATAAAGTCATAAATATTGACAAAGTGCGGCCCTCGTCAACTTCGTTAACTACTATGTGGCCCTTGGCTGCTAAAAGGTTGCCGACCCCTGCATTATTGTATGATACGACATTGACGCGACTCGCAGTGCGCTCATTCAAGTGTGAATTTCGAACGAATTAATAAGCGAGCAATCTTATCATATTAATATCAAAACTATCACAGATTCTTGAATCTGAATACCACTCATAAATAGCGGCAGCCGGTAAGCAAAAACTTTCCAAAAGCTTTTTGAGCCTTTGTTTTCCACTCGTTTGAAAAACTACACGCTTTTTATATTTCTCTTTTCCGGTGTAACATTTTTCGGTTGGGTAATATTTATTTGATACCAGGAAATGTTAAATCAGAGGAACAATGTATTTAATAATGTATATATGATAATGATATTTATGGTAATAAAGTGAGGTAAATTATTTAATTACCATTAAAATAATTCAATGACTTCAATTACGAGTATGCAAATAAGGAAATTGGATTACGAATTGAATAAATTCGCATAGTAATAAATTAATAAAGTAGGTACACTAGGTACATATCCATTCTATGGCTTAAAAATGCGGGTGAAGCCGAGATTATTGCCTATCGAAGAAATTAAGTCAAGGTATTAAAGTATTGCCAAATAAAAACGTTTTATTGAATAAAGAGCCACGTCCTTTTTAAAGACAGTTACAAAATGTCATTTAGGTACAAGCGGTGTTGAACCTTTAAGTCTAAGGAGAGACTTTGCCTCCTTGTGTGTGTTCTACCGCTTGTACAATGGGCTGTGCTCTGAAGAATTGTTTGACATGATGCCAATAACGGCCGCTTTCTATCACCGCACCGCTCGCCATCGGCAGGGTATTCATCCTCACACCCTAGCACCTAAATGGTCGCGTACTGTGCGGTTTAAGAGGAATTTCCTCCCGCGTACGCGTCGGCTGTGAATTGAGCTCCCTGCCGGGGTTTTACCGAGGGGCTACAGAATGGGGTTCTTCAAAAAAGGAGTGTACAGGTTTTTAAAGGGTCGGCAACGCGCATGTAATATCTCTGGTGTTGCAGGCGTCCATAGGCTACGGTGACTGCTTACCATCAGGCGGGCCGTATGCTTGTTTGCCACCGTCGTGGTATTAAAAAAAAGGTACCCCTTCCTTGAACCCCGCAGCGTTGAACGTGTTAAACAAGAAACATTTACGCTTATCTGTGACGCTATCAAAACTGTCTCCTTAAACTTTGCAACCGTAAACTTGAACGCAAATCTTTCGGATATTATCCAACTAGTTATCATCGTTTTAGGAAACTTGCACAGTTACCAGATCCTGATTCGCCGCAAACTTTGAAATCCGAACAAAGTTCTCTTTTATTAGTTCTGTTGGCCGCCGTAACGAAGTGTAACGGGCGTTTTGCTAGTTTGCACATGGCAACACTGGTTATTGCGTATCCGTTTTGTAATGTTGGCGGAATTGGAGCTAATTGGAATTTTGTTTCAAAGCGTTATGTTGGCAATGCGAAATAAAAACAAGTTCACAATGTTATTCAAGAGTTTGTGACTGGTAGTACAATATCATGCACGTTTTATAAAGTTTGTAGATTGTATGGAATTCTGTAATAAATGAAATAGGTTTTTTTGCACAGTGTACCTGTACCTGTACCTACCCTTAAAGTATTAATAGCAATCCCGTTTAGTCTACTCGCGCCGCGCTAAAACGATGCGGGTCGGAGCCGAGGTATCCTACACTTCAGTTTTCAAAATAAGAAGTCATCACGTGATCTGATAATCAGGGACCAGTCCGGTATACGTAGTAACTATTTATTAATCTGTGCCGGTATCCCCTTCGAGGTGTTTATAAATAAATAAATAAATATTATAGGACATTCTTACACAGATTGACTAAGTCCCACAGTAAGCTCAAGAAGGCTTGTGTTGTGGGTACTTAGACAACGATATATATAATATACAAATACATAGAAAACACCCAAGACTCAGGAACAAATATCTGTGCTCATCACACAAATAAATGCCCTTACCGTGATTCGAACCCAGGACCATCGGCTTCACAGGCAGGGTCACTACCCACTAGGCCAGACCGGTCGTCAAAACCGGTGTTTGGAAGTGGTATTTAGTTTTTTTAGTCTTCCGTGCAAAACTTTGTTTTGACACGGAACACTTATGGGATCACTTCGGTCTTGCAAATCAGTTAAATGCGTTTTTCTCAGAGACTGTTTGACATAGATACCTAAAATTTGAAACAGTTATAGCAATTATCACCACTAATATTGTAAATAAGTCAAAACCGCTTATTTCTTATTTTAGGGGGTAATTTAAGGGGTTGAGAGGGGTAACCTGTTTTTTTTATTTTATTTGTAAGAATCGAGTGTGGTACGCACACCTAGGCCCAATAAACACCAAGCTTTACATCAATTTGGTTCACCAAGTGTTTTTGTTCGATCGGCGTTTTATGCCGCAACTTTGCCCAAGTGGAGCAATAAAGAGGGCAAGTTGGGGCGTAAATTTTAGAAGACAATTCAAGAGGCATTACTCTGGGTTCTTTGGTTAGGTTAGGTGTTCTTTTTAATTGGTTACTGGAACGCATTCTGCATTTAAATGTGCCGTAGAATAAAATAGAATAGAATAGAATATATTTTATTTGTAGTAAGCAGGGGCGTAGCTAGAGGATATGGCGCCCGGGGCAGTCACCAAATTTGCGCCCCCTGAAGACTGACAAAAGTTTCCTTGCTGCTGCCTTTTGCCCATTTTGGCCATGGATGTAAGTATTTTGGCGCCCCCCCTTTGGACTAGCTAATTTGACTCTTTAATAAAATAGCCTAAGAAAGGAAGAAAAATTCAAAATTGTGATTAATTCACTTTTCCGCCACTACATTTTTCAAAACTGCCATTTCTATATTGTATTTATGGAAATGTAATGAAAAAATAATATTATCATAGGATTGACACCTGCCAGGTATAAAGTATTAACCATGACATCTCAAAAAGGTTAATATATTCTTCAAAATCTAAATATTGTTAACCCAATAAACTTTCACGCAAAAAGATATCAATTGCGAACCTTAGCACATTGCAATAAAGTGCTATTTTTTCTAGAGTACCCCAAGGCACAAATATAGGTCCGGTAAGTTTGAGTAAGCAAATACGCCATCAAAATGTAAAATAAAACAGGAACCCGAGGAACCCGACTCTACAAGAGTTGGGACGCATTCTAATATCAAACCAAATAAATCTGGCCTATTTACACTGGAATTATCCGAAGATGTTTGTCCCTTGGTAGCTTGGTAGCTTACAACTGACTGTTCACTTTCAAGTTTCAACGTGAAATAAAGGCAGCTTACGCCTCTCATTTCATATATATCGCCTTAAAAGGCCGTTCCATCGGTTTGCCGTTGTCACTGTCACATTTCGCAAGAAAGAACGGGAAAGAGATCATGCGCGCCAAGTGTCAATTCTGATCGAATTTTGACGCATTTTATTTATTTTAAAAACCTTACAAAATCGAAATTCGAAAGCTATGAAATTACTAATTAAGTTAAGTTTGTTTTTTCTTCTTTTTTTGTTTATAATATCACATAATAAATAACCCAGTAAAGTTTGATTAAAAGTCCGAGTTAGGGGTTACTTTGGGAAATAATTGTACCGAGCGAAGTGTCATAATTTGTGTATCGGAAACTATGTTATTAAAGATAATATAGTCAAGAACTACATATAATTTTTCCACGTCTATGAATATCAACGCCTCTTAGAAAAACATGATCATATAAGGAGATTTTTCGCCTTCTGTCTCAGGGAACCGCCTTAAATTAGTTCGATGTATGCTTTAACACTTTAACTGCCCCTCGCTTTCACTATTGACATGGATCGATACGTCCGTGCATTACAGGTAATGCACAAATGTATAGAGCCATCCATTTCTGACGACACGTAGACGGACTATGCACGGACAGTAAGTGTTAAAAAAATTAACTAGTTTTAGTACTACTTACTAACAGGTATTATTCGTACTTATTACTACAGGTACTTACAACTATTACTACTTACTAATAATAATAATATTAATATTATCTATGCGAAATAACGCAGCGAAGGCGAACAACATGCGAACGCAAAGCGGCGCGGCGCGGCGCGGCGCTGAGTGAATCAATCCTTTGATACCTATACCTATAGAAGTGGGACGTGGGACGTGGTGGGCGATCTCGTTGCGAACGCGAACGCCTTGGGCCCGCCGCGCCGCGCCGCGTCGCTTCGCTTCGCGTTCGCGAGTGTTCGCCTACGTAAGACGCAGCGTTACTGTTTGCTTCTCTGATACCTCTTCACGCTTTAACCGCTGAACCGATTTAGTTGAAATTTGATATGGAGATATAATTTGAGGGCCGGTGTAGGACATAAATATGATAGTTTTTATCAATCATCATCCACCCAGAAGAAGTCGAGTGCAGAAGTTAGTGGTAACGTGCACAATAGGTATTGGACTGTGGACAATACGCGGGTCTGCGAATGAGAAGGGTCACGTGACTGTCGGGACATACTTTAGAGAAGATGCGAGTCAAGAGCTTCCTACGTCGTCGTTCAATTCTATATATTTTCCATCCAGGATTCCATTTCTTGAACGAAATACGAATATCATTCGAAAACCTAGTGGAAACTTATATTGGCATAGTACAGTCGCCATCAGATATATCGGAGCGGCCAAGGTGTTCACAATATCTGAACACGCACTCTAACGCCCAGACAATAGAGGCGTGTTCAGATATTTGTGAGCACCTTAGCCGCTCCGATATATCTAATGGCGACTGTACCATAGTAAGATAGTAACATACGATATTAATTTTAGCTTAATCTTTGAATTGTTAAAGTCTTACAGCTGAGTTTATTTAGGTATTGTCTGGATGAGATCGCTTTTTAGCGATAAGACCGCCTCTTGTTACCTAGTTCTATTTTTCTTTACATTTCTTTGTAGTTTTACATGTAAAATGTATAATTCGGTGCAATAAAGAATATTGACTTTAATTAGATACTTTATTACGGAATACCTGTTCAAATTTTAAACCAAAATACAAGAATAAGGGTATCTTTACATATATGTCTGTCGCTACTACCATCTACTACCTACCTATTTATTTATTTAAACTTTATTGCACAAGCAAAGAAAAATGTACAAATGGCGGACTTAATGCCAAAAGGCAATATCTACCAATCAACCATTAGGTCAAACAGAGACATAAATGTTGGTGCAGGATAGATTCATAAATTATAACGAGAAATAGAACCAAAAAAAAAGTCAAATATTATGTATATATATATATATATATATATATAAACATAATAACGTAAACTAACAAAATTATGATTAAATACTAATACTTATATGATATACAAAAGATAAACTAATACATATTAGTACATACAAGATGGAGAAAATTATTTAAATTCTTCTGACAGAAGATGCTTGCGGAGTAGACGCTTAAAAACAGGCTTGCTTGGACCTATGTAATAACTGATAATAATAATAAACGAAAGAGAGACTCTTATTTAGAACCTGAGACTGAATTCGTTGATTTAATACCGGGTGTTTCCTGTAACAGGAGCATTAAATTAAACTGGAGGCTGTACTCGTACTCCTTAAACTGACCAACATTTGTTCAGCAACTTTTAAAAATAACTTGTGTTTTGATTTTCATTACACTTTAAAGTTTATTCTAAGACGCAATGTATTGCAAAGTTTGTTATGTTTAAAAGGTGACAAGCAACGTCAAACACACAGATGGCAGCGTACATTGAAAATAATATTTAATTAGTATGAGAAAGGTATAATCTAAAAATTTCATAATTTTAAAAAGTTGCTAAACAAATGTTGGTCAGTTTGAGGCGTACAGCCTCCAGTTTAATTTATTGCTCCTGTTACAGGAAAACATCGTTCCAAAGAAACTAAACTTCAAAGATTACCGACATCCGTTATCGGATCGGACAATGTAAAAACGCTCTAAAAATTAACTCTAGACTTTAATGAAATTAACTAGTTACACGAGTAACAACCACGGACCGGAAATCCCCTCTTAAAAATTAAGTAATTCATGTGGATTAAGCCTATCGCCTATGATGGGCCTCATAAGAAGGCTCAAGGTCACGCAAAGGGCAATGGAGAGAGCTATGCTCGGGGTTTCTCTGCGTGATAGAATCAGAAATGATGATATCCGCAGTAGAACTAGGGTCACCGACATATCTCGCAGAATTGCAAACCTTAAGTGGCAGTGGGCGGGGCACATTGCTCGCAGAACTGATGGCCGGTGGGGCCGGGAGGTTCTGGAGTGGCGTCCGCGTACCGGAAGACGAACTGCCGGTAGGCCACCAACGAGGTGGAGCGACAACCTAGTGAAGGTCGCGGGAATTCGGTGGATGCGAGCGGCACAGGATCGGTCGGAGTGGCGAGCCTTGGGGGAGGCCTATGTCCAGCAGTGGACGTCTATCGGCTGACATGATGATGATGATGATGATGATGATGATGATGATGAAGCCTATCGCCAATTAATCGTTTATTTGGGTTGGCATCTGATTCTGTTAATTTTATATGAAGTTAATATCATTACTAAATTAAGCTTATGATGATCGAATTAATCGTTCAACTGACAGGTATTGTGTAAGCGCTTTGATAGGGTTTTTGATGGGGTTAATTCTGAAATTAAGAGCTTAATTGTGTCGGTTGTCATGATAACATATTTAACATTGAATAACTACGACGATTAATTTAGTTTGCGCTGAGCGCGCCTCTATTCGCAATTAATTCCAGATACAATTAATCCCAATTATGAGGTATCTTAACAACACACGTTGTTGTCAAGCGACTTGATTTTATGAATCCAACTCCACAGTACAGTCGCCATCAGATATATCGGAGCGGCCGAGGTGCTCACAAATATTTGAACACGCCTCTATTGTCAAGGCACTAGAGTGCGTGTTCAGATATTTGTGAGCATCTCGGCCGCTCCGATATATCTGATGGCGACTGTACAACAGCAACACTCTTCCTGTCCTTCGGTGGACCTTATGGCTTTTGGAATAAGGTTTATGAACTGCCAGTTAACAGTGTGGGCGATGGTAAGTACATGAATTATTGATCCCCAATCAATCGGCGAACTTCCGTACCAATAAACAAAATTAGATACAGCGGCCGATTTGGTCTATCAATTTGATATGGTTTTGATACGACGTCGACCGTAAGCGCCAATTAGCACTATATTTACTGCTGACGAAACGAAATCCTAGTTAAGATGGCAATCGTTGATGGAAAACATTAATCGAAACTCAAATAATGTAGGCATGGAAACAATCACGTGACGTTTCGTAGTATCTGTCATCCGGATAATCTTTTTCATTTCGTCTGAGGTTTGTACAATCAGCAGCGGAAGTTGCTAAGCGGGCGAGGTTTCCAAAATTACCTTGATACGCTCCTATTCTCTTAAGACGAAACAGGAGTTGAGCCCGTTCTCAATTTTCAGATTTGAAGGTGAATATCGCCGTCGCGCTGACGGGAGCGGCACCGCGTAGCGAGGGACTATCCCAGTGGTGCACGCACACAGCCGCGCACGTTATTTGCGCTCCTCGCCGGCCTCCGCTCGCGCGGCGCGGTGGTAAGTCGCGGCCCGTTACGCTATAGCTATATGCTATACCTATTTATTTTCTTACAAATAATATTATTTCTGAATATAGACGCGTCAACATGAACATTTAACGGGTTCTATTGTAGTTTGTAACCCCATTGAAAGTATTCAATTAAGCTTTTTATACCACATCGGTGGCAAACAAGCATACGGCTCGCCTGATGGTAAGCAGTCACCGTAGCCTATGAACGCCTGCAACTCCAGAGGTGTTACATGCGCTTTGCCGATCTTAAAAACCTGTACACTCCTTTTTTGAAGCTATAATAAAAGTGTTAACTTAATACAGAAGTTCATTAATATATTCTACCTCCATTCCACAAAGTGGTGTGGAACTATGGCTGTATTCGAACTATAATAGTTATTTTACGATACAAGTGCGCAAAAGAGGAAATTCGAAACGAGTGGCGATAAATTAAAACACGACCGCAGGGAGTGTTTTAAATCGACACGAGTTGCGAATTACCTATTCGCACGTGTATCGTACAACGTTTTACAGTATATATGGCCCTTTAAACTTTCGACATATGCACGAAAAGTGCTCTTTTACGCACTAGTGCGAGAAAGTAGCACCATATGTACTGTAATAGTACATTACGATTCAAGTGGGAAAAGTAGGAAATTCGCAACGAGTAGCGATCAATATCATTTACACATTATCATTTGTGTTTTTTTTAACTTGTGTGATTATATTATTATAAAGATATCATTTAATGTCAAAATGTACGTGCGAATTGGCTTCTTGGTTAAAACCGGTGGTAGCTTTTTGAGATGGGGTCCCTTTGTTTGACATAATATTGAAAGTCATAATGTAATGATTGTCAGATTTTCATTAGTCATAATTCTGAAACCGTTGACATTTCAGGATTTTCATAAGGTTATCCTATAGACAGGTTAGGTTAGGTTTAGGTTTATATTATGGCAATCCTGAAAAATTACGCGTTTAAAAAAAACAAATTATGACTAATAAAAATGTGGATTATGACTTAAATCATGGGAAATAATAGAGACCCTTTTGAGATTCATATAAGTGCAGTATAATACGCCTAAATTGAAAAACATTCACAATTTCATTTTCGATGCACGATCTCAAAATGATATCAAATTAACGTCAATATCTGTGTTCGAATCGGACCCCTGGCATGCAGAAAGCGCATCGTACAGGTAATTTACTTAACAACTTTATATGCAATTTGAAGACTTCCCAATTGATACGTTCAGTCTAATGCATTATTTATTAGGTAATATTGTACGAGGCGGCGCAGAGAGCTATTATGTATGCCACGAAATAATGACATAATAATTTAAGGCGCGTTGTGCTCGTAGTTTAATGTATTGTGTTGCTAAATTTTGTGAATTTTGTGATACCTAAATCTACACTACAGACTTATAGTAAAGTTAATATCAGATAAAGCTTTCGGCTTGGTTTGGTAAGATCTCTGTAATCAAAAAAGTTCACCTAATGTTCAACTATTGTAAAGATACGTATAAATGACTTAATTTGTATTCGTTAAATAAACTTTTCTATTAATCTAATAAACTTTGTATTCGCACTTAAACTATCGTGAGACATATTTCAAAATATTTATCAGTACGGTTTTTACTCACTATTATTTTTAGTCGCTTTTGGCGACATGTTTCGGATTCTTTGGGAATCCATCCTCCTAAAAATAATAGTGAGTAAAAACCGTACTGATAAATATTTTGAAACTTTGTATTTCCATGGATATTGTATAAAACTAAAACTCATTACGTTACCTATTGTAGAATATTAAGGCCTATCCTCCATAGATTAGTAAGATGGCATAGAACTATCTGCTAAATCTAAAAATATGAATTTTGTGTTATAAAAAGGTAGCTAAAATCTTTAAATAAAATCAACCGTATCATCTTCCTTTTCTCAGTTTTTTTCAGGCCCTTAAGGCTTAAGTTTCATAGAATCCTTTCTCATTGGAGCTTTTCAACATTTTGAAGAATATGTTTCAAATTTCAGTGGTTTAACAACTGTTCAAAAAGTTTAAAAAACTGTTTGTTATTTGAGAGGTAAACAAAATTCCAATAAATAGATATAATATATTAATAATTAAGACCTAAACACAATCTCCCGAAAACAATTCCCGCACAAATTGTATCACGTACACAATTTACACATCGAACACGAACTAATTAAACAATTTATTAATGGCCAAAATGCTTAACTTCACCGGGTCGATACCCTATACCCGGGCATACCCGGGTAAAGCCGGGCATGTTTGACGACACCTAATTTAGGTAAGTGTTGGTGACCGTTTGGGGTGATCAGGCAATATGGCGGGTTTATACCCTTATTTATATAGGGGTATAGGTGAGTTAAGGGTGGGTGAGCTTATATTTCAAGGGCCACACGAACCCGCTGCCAAAAAGCCGCTTGCATACAATCGAAGTTACGCTCTCATTTTTAAACGACATAATTTAAGTCTTAATTTAAGAATCGAGCCAAAATATAAATCAGGTTTCGAAACGACTAGAAAATGGCTAATTAATTAGTATTTTTGAGGCCATTTTCTATTTGTGGGAAACGTATTATGACCTAAAAAGCGCTACGATTTCATCAAAAACTGCTGGTTTAACCCGCTGTACCTTAATAATTAAAACTTAAATAAGATACTCCAACTCTAAAACATTTAACATAAAATAAGTAATAAATATACCTATAGAGTTCAGCGCGGCCGCAGATTTAGGCAGTTCATATGAATCGCCAATAAAGAGGGTGTTAATTGCAGACCCGGATATTTAGTGAGGCCCTAATTTACCCGGACACATGTGTCCGGACCCGGCTATACGGCTGGATCACATTCATGGCTGCTCATACACTTTACTTAATATGGTCCACCTGAAACCTTTAGTTGGTCACACCACCACACATTATACTTAGGTACAATAGGGATGTTGCCGGTATTTAATTTAAAATGGCAGAAAATCGGTGCTTTTCCTAATGGGTGAAGCGTAATGAGCCAGAACCTTTTTGTTTTGCTGCGACGCACACAGGATTTTTATTTGTATAAAACAGTGTTTATATGTATTTTTTCCTTTTTCTCTATTATGTAAAAATCTGTCTCTTATTTGTTGTTGTAATTTCTATTTTTTTCTGGATTGTTCTGTGTACTTATGTCATTTATACATAAATGTATTTGAATATTTTGTGTGTATTGTGGCAAACAAATAAACAGTTTATCTATCTATCAAAATAAATTATTTCATATCATGTACGAAATAAACCACCAGAATATTATTAGAAAAACGTAGACAGCAGCTATCTTTTGTATACACAATTACACAATTGTATTTAATAAATCGGATAGAACTAATAAAAAAAATGGTGACTTGACCGCGACGTCACTAGTTTTGTTTTCATATAATATCCATAGCGGCTAATCGTTTTGACAGTTCGAAAAAAGAATCTAATTTGACTAGCAGGCAAGTAGGTACCCTATTAGTTTCCGCTGGATATGGATATGGAATGCTATTGTTTGATTTCCGGACGTCTCCTCCCATCAAAAGCAGCCTCCATCGTAAAATTCTGTTCTAAATCTTCACAGTCGACTTTTAGCTTACCCGATATCGTATAGCATCGCGAAAGGGGGGTTACGAGGGGTTAAACTCTCAAAGTTTAGAAACAAAAACGTTTTAATTCACCAGTAGCGTATATTCACGCGCCGTTAACGGTCGGCGCGCGCGTAAATCGGCGTCGGCGTAAATATCGGCGCACGCATAAATTCACCGCGTACGTGCTACCTACAATCTCTATAAATCTATTCGGATTTCACAGATCCGTTAAGGTGACATTCTAATAATGGCAACTGCAGCAGATTTAAGGTGACATTCAGATGTCAACTGCAGCTGCATTACTGTTTCGGCGTTGTTGCCGCCGCTATATCTGTCAATTCCCTTAAAATGAGTTACGTTCGCCACCGCGTTACTGCAGCGATTATGAGATTTACTCGAATTTGATGTTTTTCGCGGGTTAATAAGAACTATAGGATCTATTTTTGTTATAAAGAAAATATAAGGTTAACCACATGTACACCACATATATTAATTTTGTTGTTTTTCTTGTTACCTGTCGTGATTGTTTCACCGGATGGTCTCACCGGAAGATCAGCGCTGGAAGTTGCCAGCAACATGCTGAGGTGAGACCATTTCGTAGCACTTTTTCTTTTGTATGTTTCTCTGTTTTGTTTAATTTTCTATTTGTGTGTGCTAACGAATAAATTATTTCTATTCTAATCTATTCTATATAAATTGTTGGTGTGGATTACTGGTTTTCTCAAACGTGACTGTTCCAATTATCGACACGTGCCAATATTACAATACCTCAACTACAGCTAATGCATTATTAATTGGAGATTAGCAATATAGCAATATAATAGCTAGATTAGTCTAATTACCTTAATTGTGTACGAACTTGGATACATATGTATGATTTCCATCCATACTAATATTATAAATGCGAAAGTCTGTCTGTCTGTGTGTTACCTCTTCACGCTTAAACCGCTGAACCGATTTAGTTGAAATTTGATATACAGATAGTTTAAGTCCCGGGGAAGGACATAGGATACTTTTTATCCCAGAACTCACCCCTCAAGGGGGTGTAAAGGGGGGTGGAAATTTGTATGGGGAATCAATAACCGCTGAACCGATTTAGATGAAACTTGGTATGGGGATAGTTTGAGCTATGGGAACGGATATAGAATAATTTTATCCCCGAAATCATCCCTTAAGGGTGTAATAAATGGGGTGGAAATGTATAGTGTGGACCAATTTGGGGGTGAAAAAAGGATGTATTAAAAAGCAGATTTGTTTAAGAATTAAGGTACCCAAATTACTAATTCCACGCAGACGAAGTCGCGGGCAAAAGCTAGTAGTTTATATAGTTACGCTTATACAGGGTGTCCCAGAATCCAGCAATACTCTAAAGATTGATGTGGTGCTGTATATAGAGGATTTGTATGAATGTTTTTGTAAAGACTATACATATATAATGGATATGGTGTAATTAACCGAGCGTTAGCGAAAGTCTCCGTTTCAGTTTGGGCAAAACTGCTTTCGTGTGTCCGGATGTGCTTCTCCACTGGTCGCAATCAAGCGATTCTCGTGAAATTTTGTGAGCAGGTTCGATGATTAAATATTTTTTTGGAAAAATTTCAAAATGGCGAAGTCATACATTTAATGATTTAATACAGTTTTATATTTATAGAGGTTTACAGCTTACAGAGCCACTACCCATAATGACGTCGTTTATACGTCATAATGACGTAACGAACGTCACAATGTCGTACCTGGGTAGTATATATTATCAGCCTCTATTACGTGCCACTGCTGGGCGCAGGCCCCCTCATGCGCTGTGACAAAAGATAAAACAATCTTAGACCAACTGATTTCAATAAGTGACCGTCAGTTTCCTGGACACCTAATATATGGGCATACAATGTAATTATTCAACTTGAGTATAGCAACCACTTGATATCTAATAAACGTGTCTACGTAATGTGTGGCACAAGGTCCCTTTGGCGGCCTAGGCCGAGAATATTAGAAAAGGGGTGTTCTGTTATTAGGGCTGGTTCTGTTGTAAGGACGATACATATATGTGTTGACCGATATTTGCTCTCAGCACCTTAATTATGACCCTAAAGTATCGACGTAATAGAAATTAAAATAGTAAATGAAATTAAAATAATTTTAAGAAGTAAATTAAACTATATTTAAATATATTAATAACGGGTCACTCGCGTGTTTTAAGTCGAAAACGCTCGACATGTTTCACTCCGTACCGAGGAGTGTCATCAGGAGCTTGCGTCGACGGTGACGGACCGGCGCAGACTGCGCAAGCTCCTGATGACACTCCTCGGTACGGAGTGAAACATGTCGAGCGTTTTCGACTTAAAACACGTGAGTGACCCGTTATTAATATATTTAATATGTCTATGTCTCACGGAAGTTTTGTTATTAAACTATATTACTTAAATATTTTACAACCAATATGTAGTACTTCTAGTTATTTTTAATCGTTACATAATGTAACTCAATGGATGACTGTTATTGGCCTTGTTTTATGTAAACATAATTATGTCTTAGTTATATTTACGGCTGTTGTTATCCTTAATACCAATAAAAAAAAAGTAATATATTTAATTTGCATCTGATTATTCATATTAAAATAAAACTATTAATACAAATTAAATAAAACTATGAAAACGGATTATATCGCGTTTATTGGATTTATAATACATCCCGACGTTTCGAACCCTTTACAGCGTTCGATATATGCGATATAATCCGTTTTCATAGTTTTATTTAATGAGCAACTATCGCGGTAACCGAAGACAATAATATATTAATACAAATATTTTACGAGGCACTTCCTCTATATCATATAACTCAATACATAAGCTGAAATAGCCCAATACTGCATCGGAAGCCAAAACCCAGTTACGAGCAAACTAATCAAAAATATCTACACATTTTCCGCCTTATGACAAAGGAGTAAGGTATAATAATGTGAATTTATATTTTAGCTGTGCCGTTTTGATAGCTTCGATCCGTGCAGTTTGCTATAAAACGATATACTTTACTAGATTGCTTTCAGAGCTACAGCTAATATTATATGTCTAGGAAGCTATATACCTACACGTCTTTGCTTTCTTCGCATCGTGTCTCAAGTAGAGATGCCCCGAATATTGGTTTTGGCTGAATACCGAATACATACATACATACATTCATTTAATACAGTTTTATATTTATAGAGGTTAACAGGTTACAGAGCCACTACCCAGGCAGCAAAGTGACCTCAGCGACGTCATAATGACGTCATTTATACGTCATAATGACGTAACGGACGTCACAATGACGTACCTGGGTAGTATATATTATCAGCCTCTATTTACGTGCCACTGCTGGGCGCAGGCCCCCTCATGCGCTGTGACAAAAGATGCTGACGCGCCGATTATTCGGCGTGACATGCGAACATTTTGAGTCACAAGTCACAAATATTATGAAAACTGTTCGCTATCAAAGCACAAGTCACAAAAGACATCTCGCGCCAGCTACAAGTCTGTATTAACCGCTGCCTCCGCCGCATTCTCGGTATATACTGGCCCGAGAAAATTTCCAATATCAACCTGTGGAGATGCTGCAATGAGACTCCGATCGACCAGCAGATCAAGCGCCGGAAATGGAGTTGGATTGGGCATACACTCCGGATCCTGAACACATACCGAGGCAAGCCCTAGACTGGAATCCCCAAGGAAAGAGGAAACGTTGCCGTCCAAAGCAGACCTGGCGCCGGACTATCATTGCAGAGGCGAAGGCTATTGGGAAGACTTGGAGCGAAGTCAAGCACGAAGCTCAAGACCGATCCAGATGGCGGCGCACTGTGGACGCCCTCTGCCCCACCTAGGGGACATAGGACAATAAGTAAGTCAAGTATCAAAGCACAACGTTTGCTAAGATATATTTCTTGTTGAAAAGAATTAATATTTAAATATAGTTATACTGTGGTTAGACGCAATCAAATCAGACCCATGATTCATTTACCCTACATCGTTACCCTGTATAATACTGTTATGGTATACAGTGTATACCATAACAGTATATTAATTTAGTAAAATAGCTTACGGGTATGACGAGCAAAATTTTAAACAGATTTGACATCGTTTAAATAATCTTAAATTATCTTGAAATAAAACTATGAAAACGGATTATATCGCGTATATTGAATTTATAATACATCCCGACGTTTCGAACTCTTTACAGCGTTCGTGGTCAACGGGTGACCAATATTATGTACACCAGTACGGACTGGAAGTTGCAACCAAAATCCGGCGACATGACAATATTACTTAAATTATCTTTCAGACCTTTAGAGTTTTGAATGATTCACGGTTAGTTTCACTAGACTTATATAACACGCGTAGTGACACCGTGAGTGTAGTGTGTTTGGAAAGACCAACGAGTGTGAACGCGACCGGACCAACAAGTGTGAATGCGACCGTTAGTAACGTTGAAAGTGAACGCAGCCGACGCGCAAGAATGAGGGTAGACAGAGCGCTGTCTACACTGACACCCACCCGCTATCTTCAGTCACCCGTGAACATGATGCATGTAACTGCGTCGAAATATCGGGAGCTCACAAATAATACAAAAGGTAATCACGGTCTATATCCCGGTCAATATAAGTCTAGTTTTAGACCTTTATCAAATAATAAACCAATTTTCCTCGTAAGTCATAAGTCATAACACCCCTCAGATGGGTTAAGTCCACGGAGACCGCTGTCTGTCCGTCGTATCGATAAGATAACGATATTGATATGCAATCCACACGTCTGCGACCGTAGACACAGTCATGTATTTATCGCAGTAGCTCAAATAGGAAATATTAGTACCACATTAGTACCCTCACCACGAGTGATACGCGGCCTTAAACGCTAGCGACTGCATCAACTCAAACGCAGTGTATCGCTTGCAACAATATCAGTACGAGAGAGACGCATTGTGAGTTAGTTTATACCGTCGCTAGCGAGTATGTCAGTGTCAAACTCGTGGTATGGATTATTGTAATTTTAATTAGGTTCTGGTCACAGTCCATCCTCATTATCTTTAACAATTTCCGAGGAGAAATTAAAACATCCAGGTTTTACGTACCTAAGCATAGGAAAGACAACAGAAATAAATGTATCATAGAAGACGCAAATGCATCTACTTCGCGTGTCCGAACCCCGACCAAGCGTCGAGGTTGACCGTCGCTCTTTACAGTCCACGCGCGTCAGTTGTTGCAGCCGGACGTCCGTGGAAACTTAAAAATGCTTCGTTGCATATGATAATTAACTGCAACAGCCCAAAAATTGCGAGCACCCAAAGGCAAGAACATATTTCCTATCACAGATAAGTAAATTTAAAATTATATTTAAATGCGTAAATTTTGTATGAAGAAGTCGGCACGCTTGGCTTCAACACAAATCGTGGTATTTGCGTCATCTAGCGTATATATTAAATCTGTGGGAAGGACAAAACTACGTTAGGAGCAATTGACAGAACTGAGGCCCTGAACCACTCGTGTAAATTTCATTAGATTTAACGAGCGCTCGCGTTTGCGTTATGTCTATTTTTGTATGGGATTTTGAACAGCGCGCCAAGCGGGCGTTTTGGAAACTCAAAATCCTATACAAAATGACACTCTTTTTTATACCACGTCGGTGGCAATCAAGCATACGGCCCGCCTGATGGTAAGCAGTTACCGTAGCCTATGGACGCCTGCAACACCAGACATATTACACGCGCGTTGCCGACCCTATAGACTAGAGTTAAACGCTATCGAATGAAATTTACACGGGCATCCTTTAAAGAGTTTAAAAAAGATATATCTTTTGTGTCACTTTCCCTGTGTCTTCTTTTTGAATTAATCTAGAACGTGTATATTACTTCACTGAAATTCTAATGCTTTTCGTAACAAATTATTTTTCGTAGATAATATACGTTCCACCATAATTAACAAGTACACGAGTCATACCTAAATCACGTACTAAAAGCTCACGAATCGTCTGAATTTTTAAGTATTTAGTAGTTGTCGAGGTGTTGGTTTACTGATCTGAATTATACTGTGTATACCATGTCCAAGGTAGCTAGTCGTGCGTGCCGACAGATTCAGTTACCCAATACTGGACGTGAGCTATTGAACCGAATGTTAAGTTAAGGGTCCCACTGACTATCAGTCCGCCGGACGATATCGCCCTGTCAGTTGTTCGGAACTGTCAAATATTTGTTCTAACTGACAGGCCGATTTCGTCCGGCGGACTGATAGTCAGTGGGCCCCTTTAGTTATTGTACAGCCCTTGTGTTAAGGGCCCCACCCATTATTAGTCCGCCGGACGATATCAGCCTGTCAGTTAGAACAATTCCGAACAACTGACAGGCCGATATCGTGCGGCGGATTGGTATAATTTGAATCTTCTCAAATGATTTCAACGCCAAAGACCATAATCTGTTAAACAAAAGCCATTGTGTCATTTGTGCGAGCGCGAGTCCATTGTTCTGAGCGCGTGGCCATTGTGTTTCAGCGCGTGGATCATTTGAGAAGATTCAAGCTATAATGGGTGGGCCTTTAGATAAGTTACTCATGGCATTTCCATTCAGTCACTTTGACAATTGTGTGGTGTAATGTTCCTGTAAATCCAACAACATAGCTTGCAGTACAATAAAATACAGATAACCATTGCAAGTATTTACGAGACACAGGACTCTGACCTCCGACATATCGGGCGATAAGCCAACCGATCGGTTAAACCCGGCCCTATTGAATAAAACAACGCAGTCCCTTCCGGAGATGATATACTCGCGATGCGAGTACATAAATGTTTGCGATGGTATTCTATCATGTTATATCATGACAGCTTTTATCGCGTGATAAATGTGGGATAAATCATCAACGTGTACGGATTGTCAGAAGAGATGAAAAGATACTTCACAGAGCATTTGTACGGGATATTGTTATAATTGAATTATAGACCGTCGAAGTTAAAATATTGGCAACAGAGATATGTAAATGAGATTTTCATCTCAAAATGCATTTGTAATGCATTTAATGAACTTATTATTTTCGTGGGGTAGTCACACAAATCTCTGTTTTGACATTTTCCTGGGACGTCAGTTAGCCGCGACCACGACCAGTGAAACCTGTGTCGAAACGTCGGTAAATAAAGGTAGCAAAATAAATTCGCGATAGACCCGTTTCTAAATGTGATTTAACTTATTACTTATAAATGTACCGCTGTATGCGCGCAACCTGGACCTCATGTATACTCCATCTGCAAATTCCCATCTGTGTGTGTGCAAAATAAATATATTTTTCATATTTTTTTTTCATGTTTTGTTACCACCGTTACGGTGGCACCGTATAATGTATTTAACACAACTTTTTTTTACTTCAAAAATTCCTAGTCACGGAATTATCATATTTTGACATTGTTCCAAACTTTAAAAACGCGATTGCTCAAAATATTACTAGTGACTAGACGACCTAGACGTGTTCTTTCCGTGTACTCTTCATATTATAAAAAAAACTTTTTTTTTTGACAATCTGGTTAAAATAACATACAGTAAGTATTAATTTTATTTCTTAACTGAATGTATTGTAATGTAGTGCTTTTCTCAAAACTACAATCCTACACCATATCGGCCTAACTCGGTAATCTTGTACGAAATTTTATTGCCGACAAATATGATGTTTTGTACATTATTAAGAATTTGTGTCATCGTCAATTAAGGTACCACATTGTCGCTTATGGATTCCGAGATATCAATGATTTTCTAAATCAAGTCGAAATTGATGAAATCTTGTTTTGTTCAGAAACAGTTTCTAGGCTTAAAATAATCATGTGTATTGTACAAAAGTTGCAAATTATAGTCCTGTCACCAAACGCTTAGAAGCCTCGTCTTTCAACTCAACTGGCTCAACTTTCAGCTTGGCCCAAGCTTGGCTTGGTTTTCCAATAAAGTGAAACCGTAATAGTTTATAACCTGGGTGGTTACTTCTCTTGTCCTAAAATGGGACTTACACCTTCCTTTAGTCACACTAATACTTTTCAATAAAAATAAATAAGTTTTTGGCAAAAATTAAATTTTTGGTATAAGCTTTTATCGCTTACTGTACTTTCCTTTCCCCAGGTATAATTGAAATCCCAATGTCTGTTGTCAAACGATAAGACAACCGTACCCTCTAAAACAACACTCCAATATAAAGAAGGTATTCCACTTGTTCCGAATCTCAGCACCCATATTTCAGCCCTTATGAGATTCCCAGCACACCTCACAACTCTCCCCTGTTCCCCTAAATACCGAGTATTTCATAAATTCGCCCATATAACTCTACGGTTATGATATCTCTGTCCTATTTATAAGGTAAACTTTATTAAATTGAAGGGAAGATAAATCCCTGGTTAATTCTGTCGAAAATTTATTGTTTTGTTTTTGCGGAGGTTTCCCCAATTTGTTACTTTCTTGGCTTGACCTTTAGGTTAGAAAGACGATATTTGATACTCGCTATTAATTTTATTTGTAGCTGAAAGAAAGTGATTAAACGATGTCGTGATTTCGTCGTGATAATATTTTTCTGTTGCTCTTATAATATATACGCTTATTAAACACTAGCTTTTGCCCCCGACGTCGTCTGCGGGAGTTAGTAATTTGGGTAGCTTATTTTTTATCCAATCGATTCTACATACAAACTTCCACCCCCCCTTTTCACCCCCTTAAAGGATGACTTCTGGGATAAAAACTACCCTATAGCCTTCCCCGGGACTCAAACTATCTCTATACCAAATTTCAACTAAATCGGTTCAGCAGTAACAGACAGACAGACACACTTTCGCATTGATAATATTAGTATCGATTCATCATCATCATCATCATCATATCAACTAAAAGACTGCTGTATTGCTGGACATAGGCCCAGGAATATTAAACATTAAATACTTAATTAAAAATCCAATCAAAAGAGAAATTTATGCCAGAAATATTTCAATTAATTTGATAAGTACTTACTAATTTTATAATATTTAACCTTGCGCCTACATTTGTCCTACGCAAATGACATAGACCACCGTTATACCTATGTGGTATATACGAGTAGTGCAAATTAAAAATACGAGTAGGTATCTTTTCCTACGTTAATCATCATCATCATCATCATCATGTCAGCCGATCGACGTCCACTGCTGGACATAGGCCTCCCCCAAGGCTCGCCACTCCGACCGATCCTGTGCCGCTCGCAACCACCGAATTCCCGCGACCTTCACCAGGTCGTCGCTCCATCTTGTTGGAGGCCTACCGGCAGTTCGTCTTCCGGTACGCGGACGCGACTCCAGAACCTTCCGGCCCCACCGGCCATCAGTTCTGCGAGCAATGTGCCCCGCCCACTGCCACTTAAGGTTTGCAATTCTGCGAGCTATGTCGGTGACCCTACTTCTACTGCGGATATCATCATTTCTGACTCTATCACGCACAAAAACCCCGAGCATAGCTCCATTGCCCTTTGCGTGACCTTGAGCCTTCTTATGAGGCCCATTGTTAGCGCCCACGTCTCAGATCCGTATGTCATCACTGGCATCACGTTAATAAGTTTACAAAAATATTATCTTCCTTCTCGCGTACAGAAACGTAGGTACTCAAAGAAACCCAGAACCAGAACAATTAAAGGGCATAATTATTAATAAAGTGAAAATTGAATTCAACCCCAACTTTAAATGTCCTCATTTCTGTCCCGGTTCACAAAACGGTTATTCCCGGCGGGGCCGGAATTGAAATACTATACCATCTTGCTAATTACTAGTTTCCGAACGTAGTTTCGGTTTCGGTTTCGGTTCGGCGTAAAAATCACGTTCTGGCCGAAGGTTCAGTTTTAGCTAAAAAACTGCAGAAGCTTCCGGTCGCGTCGCAACTTACTACATTGTGATTTCGGATGACGTTCGGCTAGATTTCTAATTCGTCTCGTGATCGGACACGCACTTAGGCGATTTTCATACCACTTGTACGGGTTATAGGTGTGTCATTGTCACAGGGCGGACACGCTATACATCAAAAATCACTTGCGTTTCTATGTGTGAACGGCACGTCTGTACACGCGGCATGCGTCAATGTGTAAGTTGCTTAAAAACAGTACTGAGCAGCCGGCAAACGGCCGTCAATCTGGTGTCGCGGGGCGAGGTAATTCGAGTCGGGGCGGGGCGGTGCGTAGCCGTTCTGTATGATAATACTATTACTTATTCTGTGTAATTGTACAGCCACGCTCCGTGATTTATCAATTTAGAGTTCTAGCTAAATTTGACATTTAATAGGGTAAGTATTTATCAACCAATTTAGCTAGGACCCTAAATGGCTCAACAATGGCGGAGCGTAATGGTTATGGATGGTATAGGAAGGATGCCAATCTCTTATGGCAGAATTGTTGCAAAAGTGACCGCCTTCAACTTTAAATAATAGTTCCTAATCTCTCCGGTGGCGCTAGTTAGGCTCTGGGACATGAGTATAACATGAACCAACAAATAACTCGACCAAATTACGTAGGTTGTTTTTGGTAGTATTTCGATGTATGGTGGCGCCGCCTAATTACTGTTTTTTGATGGACACTTTTCATACATAGAGATTTGGCTCCTTTATATAGTCTCCATGGTAACGGTACATATTATGTCAAAAAAGAAAGGCCACCGACTTTTGCTCCAAAGATTTTAATACGTCTTAAAAAGTTTCGGTTTCGGCCGAGTGAAAACTGAATCTTAGGTTTCGGCAAAAGATCCGGTTTCGGTCAGTCACTAATTGTAATTACTTCGTAATTTGTGTAAGTTTGCTATTTACCCTTAGGGCTGATCCGATGAGCAATCTTAAAACTTCTAAACTGGGCACGTCCTATACCCAACGCCCAATGTTTGTCACAGAAAGGCCCTTTAACAATATTTGCACGGTATTAAGGGGCACAAACAAGAATGTATAATATTATAATAAGGCGATACTCGAGTGTTTTGTACCAAACTCGAGAAATATTTGAGTTACGAAATTTGATACATTTAAGACTGATTTTAAACTATTTATATACTCGTTCGTGTTATAAGAAATCACGACTGGTAACAGTAACAGCTTCCTTGATAGGATGATGTTTCAAAAATTTTTGTTCAACACTCAAACTTTAAAAAACCGGCCAAGTGCGAGTCGGAGTCGCGCACCGAGGGTTCCGTACTTTTTAGTATTTGTTGTTATAGCGGCAACAGAAATACATAATCTGTGAAAATTTCAACTGTCTAAGCTCTCACGGTTCATGAGATACAGCCTGGTGACAGACAGACAGACGGACAGACGGACAGCGGAGTCTTAGTAATAGGGTCCCGTTATTACCCTTTGGGTACGGAACCCTAAAAACCTAATTTAAGGAAGATATATAAAGACAACTTTAAAATCAGGTAGTCTTTATGCTGGTCGTAATGTGCGGTTTTTAAACGCATCAGAGAGGGTTTCTGATATCTTGCTATAGTAGTCTTAAATTCTTTTCGTTGTCTTGTTTTTGCCCAAAAAAAGTGACGGAGTGTAGCTTTTTGTATCTTTGTATGAGATGAAATTTATCATAATAAGACGAGTTACGATATTTTATGATAAGAAGTAAAACATGTTGCAAGTTGCAACTATAATGGTAGGTACAATTAAAAAAAATGTAATCGGATGACTGATCATTTCTTTATTTTTTTAATTAAATATCAGAGCAAACTGATGCTATATAATCTTCTTCTTTTCCTGTTACCCCCTGCTGGGGTGTAGGGCTCGAATCTTGTTTTTCCATTGACTACGGTCTTGGGCAGCTTGGGTAACCTCCTCCCACCCCATCCTCAATACACCCAGCTCTTGCTCCACAGAACGACGCCAATTGGATTTAGGGTGACCATGTTTCCACTTGCCGGGCATCTTCCAGGTCAGGGCCACTGGATAGGTGGGTGTCAGGTTTCCTGAGGATATTAGAGTTTTGAATGATTCACGGTTAGTTTCACTAGACTTATATTGACCGGGATATAGACCGTGATTACCTTTTGTATTATTTTGTGTGAACATGATGCATGTAACTGCGTCGAAATATCGGGAGCTCACAAATAATACAAAAGGTAATCACGGTCTATATCCCGGTCAATATAAGTTCCTGAGGATATGTCCAATCCAATGCCATTTCCGCGTCTGTATCTCCTTGTGTACGGGTGTTTGTCCGGTTATTCTCCATAAGTGAGCGTTTATAATAAGCATATATTATACTATCCCTTTTGTATGTTATCTAGTTGGAAAACTAAATGATAATCATATTAAATCACATTTACAATCGGGTCTATCGCGAATTTACTTTGTAACCTTTATTTACCGACGTAAATTTACCCGATTGTAAATGTGATTTAATATGTGTTCAAAACGCGAAAGTTTTAAATGCTATAAATGATAATTAAATTCTTATATCGCATAACTTCATTCGGTCGAATTATGATGTGACATAGGTTACCCTCTGTTGGGTAATAGGGTAAAAGTAACCCGACTTTACGGTATAATAAATAAATATGTACGTTGTATGCCGTTAGATTATTCGTCCCAATAAAAATATGGGAAAATATATCAGGGAAGTGATAATATTCGATATATGTTTTCGTAGTTAACCGTAAAATATTCTACTGTCCTTCAAGATTAAGACTTATATCATAATTCTCTGTATTATTTAGGTATTTGTACCTATGCATAGTACAACAGAGGAACCCATTTCATGTAGCTATGTTAAGACAATGTACCTACCAATAATGCCCGCAGGCCTATCTAGTACGTTAGTGTATAATATCCATTCGAATGTCCTAAGCCGGCAGGTCAGGTAATGCTGGAAGCTAATTCCGTTTTTCACAATTTGTTTGGATTTCATCTTGATTTGATACGATCTTGAGTTTTAAAATCACATTAGTAAAAAAAATCTTATTCAATAAATAAATAAAAATCATAGCTTATTATTAAGGTTCATTATTTTTGTATGTGGGTATTTTTGCACATTGTAGCTTTTCTTCAGTCACCCGTTGACCACGAACGCCGTAAAGGGTTCGAAACGTCGGGATGTAGTATAAATTCAATATACGCGATATAATCCGTTTTTATAGTTATATTGTATATATATTTTTAATATTGTTCTATTAAGTGGCCCATTCCGGATACATAAGTAGCCACCCTCGTATCTATAACAGAACGAAATGAACAAAAACACCCTATATCATGTATTATTAGCAATGACTTTGACTTTTTCCTCGCAACAAAATTACTTTAATTAAATATATGTACTTTATTTAATCGTAGAGCAGCTAGATTGCACGCCATTTTTTATTTTATTTATTTATTTCAACTTGCGCTAAACATTCGCTAAACGGTACCGTTTGATGGAGAAATTAATAAATCTTATTATATGTATACCTAATTGACAAGTGGATCTGAATATCTGCATTTTCTAAATTATTGTTGCCAGCGGTGGCAGCATGGTTGCATTTTTATCGTCTGTCACTATGCCTGTCACTTTCGCACTTACATACTTGTTAGAACGTGACAGGCATGGTGACAGACGATAAAAATGCTACCGTGCTTAGCCCGCAGTAACATCTAATCAACTTATAAATAAGAAACTAACCTATTCAACTATTTGAACTATTCTTACTTATAATTTATAAATAAGGCCAACGCTTACGATTCTCGTTTGTTTAAACAGAATGTTTAAACAGAAACAGATTGTTTAAACAGAATCGGCCACGTCCTAACCACATATTAATTTAATAGTACGAATGCGAATAGCTCACGTTCAATTCAATTTGCCGTCCATATATAACGTCGGTATAATTACTATAGGCTATAATTTATGCCACCTAACTGTGTGGTTAAATAATTGCGACTGATATATATGGTGAAATAGCTTCTTCCTATTGTAGGTGTGAGTTCATTTGAAAAACCGGGCAAGTGCGAGTTGGACTCACGCACGAAGGGTTACGGAAAAAAAACAGCAAAAAAATTTAAATATTTATATTATTCTGTTTTTAGTATTTGTTGTTATAGCGGCAACAGAAATACATCATCTGTGAAAATTTCAACTGTCTCGCTATCACGGTTCATGAGATACAGCCTGGTGACAGACAGACAGACGGACGGACAAACGGACAGCGGAGTCTTAGTAATAGGGTCCCGTTTTTACCCTTTGGGTACGGAACCCTAAAAAACGGGTTATAGGAATTAGTTATGATAGGAGATTCGAGAGTTTTGGATATATTTTTTTGACAGAGCAATTATAAACTGACATAGAAAGTAATTTAATTTGTTTACTAATATAAAAATCGATTTTTTTATCTCAAAAAAAAACTTCAAAATTATCCAGTTTTTTCATAAAATGTCCACACACACACAGCACAGGCTTCGTCAGATGGCTACAAATGGAAATCAGCGACATGCTTCGTCCAAAATTAATGTTCTTTTAGTTAAATGTTTAGGTTCTTTGTACGCGTATGTAACACCCTTTAATTTGCAAGCGTCAATAGTCTACGGTGACTGCTTACCATCAGGCGGGCCGTATGCTTATTTTCCACCGACGTTTACACTATTAAGTACTACTACTATTACTACCTACTACTATATTCCTTTTTAACAAATACACTCATGGACAAATTTAGAGGAATGCAAAAAAAAGTTTAATTACTTTTTTTTTTTTTTTTCAAAGTTTAATTTGGCTCCTGCCAAAATAGAAATACACTAATAATAATATAAACAATTTAAGTTTAGTTGCTTAAGATAGTATTAAGTACTAACATGTATGGACCATTATGAAGTCTGAAATAAACTTTTTTTTTTTTTAATTACTTTAGGTGCTGTAATTCGGTAATTAAACCCTTTTTTGCGTTCCTCTAAATTTGTCCATGAGTATACCTATTATATTCGCCCTTTTTATAAAATTCCGATTTTAAAATTCAATGTTACATAACTTATATATCGCGTCAACTTTCTCATGATCCCAAAATAAATATCAAAACAAAATACAGTCAAATCTTCTGGGACCATAATATTGTCGGTTGTCAATAAGGCGCTATTTCCATATTGCTACAATTTGAAATCAACCTTATCGACAACTGACAATGTACCTTTTGGCTGAAAACGTCACAAATAGCTCCCTTAATGTGTAAATCCCCTCCCCCTTACCCCCTCTCATACACGTATCTCAGAAGTTAAGCTGTAAAATGTAAAATGTTGGCTTGTAATATTTTGTTTACGGAGTCTGACAGGGTGTAAAAGTGAATTTGTTGAACGTACCGGTCGTTTGGGTGTGATGCTTTATCTTACCAGTCGTTTGGGATGATGGAAGCGCGAATAAAGAAGATTGAATTTTTTTACAGTTTTTTTTTAAATCCTTGAGAGAACTACTATCTACCCTGACAATATTCCAATACCTGTATATTTCGCCTTCGCCATGTTGCGGAGTTTCAGAGGTACTAATTTATTTTTTCAAGCTATTTGGCTCATATATAACATTACAACACTACAATTAAAAATACAATTAACATTAAAATAATAAATAACACATTAAAATAACAATAATACAATCAAATAAAATTTTACTTGCAAGGAGACTCTTTGACAACAAACATTCAAATCAAAGTCGATGTTAGTGGTTAAACTTTTGACATTTGCGACAGCAAGGCAGTCGGCAGCACTGCAGCAGTAATGCTGGTATAGACTGAAACCGAACGGTAGGTAACTTTATAATCCTTCATTGTACACATTTCTCAGCAAAAACCCATAACTTTTGGGAACGACACGAGATATTTATCTTGTCTCTCAATCTTTGTTCGTTCTATTGAAATGGGAGTACATCGCAGGGGAATACATCCAAGTCAGTTTCTGGGAATTGCCCTTGAAGAGAAAATATACTTTTATTTTGTTCATAAGTGAATTACAACAAAGATTATATATATTTCACAGAACATTGTGTAGGTAAGGAAGACATGTCGAAAATTGTTAAAAGGACAAAAAGAAACTCGATATTGGTAATGGAGGTTTTGATTTTTATTACGTTTTCCATTTCACTGTTCAGATTAAGTTAATATTGGAAAAGACAAACAAATGTTTAGCCTACAATAAAAACACAAACAGAAAAATATTTTTTACAGTACATATGGTGCTACTTTCTCGCACTAGTGCGAAAAAGAGCACTTTTCGTGCATATGTCGAGTTTAAAGGGCCATATGTACTGTAAAACGTTGTTCGATACACGTGCGAATAGGTAATTCGCAACTCGTGTCGATTTAAAACACTCCCTGCGGTCGTGTTTTAATTTATGGCCACTCGTTTCGAATTTCTTCTTTTCCGCACTTGTATCGTTTAACTACTCTAAACTATAAGTAGTGTATTAATCGATAAAAAATATTTTTAAAAATTTCACTCAGGCAATTTTAGACCTGCTTAAGTACCTTATAGACTAACATGTCCAACATACATACATATAAAAAAAAACCTGGGCAAGTGCAAGTCAGACTCGCGCACCGAGGGTTCCGTACTTTTTAGTATTTGTTGTTATCACGGATCATGAGATACAGCCTGGTGACAGACAGACAGACGGACAGACCGACATCGGAGTCTTAGTAATAAGGTCCCGTTTTTACCCTTTGGGTACGGAACCCTAAAAAACTACACTATTTAAGCGAACCGTCTGCGTTTGTGTCGGATTTGACAGTTTACCCCAAAACAACATACTTTGAACAGAAATCGGTTCCGCCCCATTTCATGTTGCCCCGGGTTTTCCATAGAATACCAACTATTACATTCATCTCAAGTAGGTAGGTACGTGTACGTAATCAGTTTATAAGCGCCCCGTGCGGCCGCTGTATGCCATAGTAGAAGTTTACGCAGAAAAGGAGGAAGAATTGTTTTAATATATTATTCGGGTAATTTAAGTTATTTCCCGTATCCGGTATTCATTCTCCCTAAGAACGTCTTCTTGCCGGTTTTATCTTCTCTCCGGTGAGGTACATATGTCACATACAAAGGACTGGTGCAGCACCTGCTTTGCTTTACAGATACTTTCGACGGAGGAACTCGACGAACAATACTGGACAGCAGACACGTGTCCATCACATCACGTGTCCATGCGCAGCAGCTTCTGTTGCAGAAAGGTGAGGAGCCAAGAGGCACTCATCGTGTCACTTCGCTATCTGCGCCCGAGCCGCTTAATTAATCATCAATGCGTCTACGTCACTGCGCACATGGACACGACTATGTACCTAATGCGTCGCAACAATAGTGCAGATTCAGTTGACATATCGCTGGCTCAATATTACAAGGTTCTTTGCTAAATTTGAAAATCGACTTAATGTCACTATGATAATGTTCAAATTTCAGTTCGATGAATGTGAAACATAGAACCCTGTAATATTGGGCAAGCGATATGTTGAAATGTCATGTGTGTTATTATGAACTTCTTCTCTGCATAGCCTTATCCCATTTCACTTGGGGTCGGCTCTCCTCGTCCTTGTTCGCCAGACACGTCGGTTCTGGGTCGTCGAGTCATTTACTTGGGCTTTCTTCAGGTCACTGTTGATAACGGATGTCCAAGTCAGGGGGGGTCTGCCGCGCTTCTTCGGGCCGGTACTGGTACATATGTTAAGGACTTGTCGGGTCACATGCTCTTCAGGCCTTCTCATTACATGCCCATACCACCTAAGACGCGTTTTTGATAGTTTTTCTTCAATAGGGCGGATCTTAAAACTTCCACGGATATGCTCATTCCTCACCCTGTCGGCGAGGGTGACACCTCCGGCCCATCTCAGCATCTTCATTTCTGTCGTATGTACCTTTGTGGTGTGGACCTTTTTCATGGGCCAGCATTCGGCACCATAAATTAGGGCAGGGCGAACCGCGGTTTTATACACCTTTCCCTTTACACGAACCGGCATTCTCCTGTCGCAAAGCACACCCGAGAGCTCTCTCCACTTCATCCAACCGGTGTTGATGCGGTGGGCTACGTCTGCGTCGATCGTACCGTCGTTGGAGATAATAGAGCCTAAATATTTGAATCGATCAACTTCCTGTGTGTGTGTTATTATGAACCTTTATTTGATTTAATATGTCTTCCTAACCTACCGTCATAACCTTCCCTGTGACCACCAGTTATTTCCGTGGAACTTCGCGCTAGTTCGCTTAAAGTAATATTTGTTCTAGACTCCAACCCAACTTGTGAAATTCTTCGCAAATTGAACCAACGTACACGGCAGATTAAATATTGAAGATACTTATTGATAACTAATATTGCTTAGTTGGGAGTAATTTCTTTTGCACGATAAGTTGCCCTTGCTACGAGTTTTGTAACTTCGGAGCATTAGATACATTATTATTTTTAGGGTTCCGTACCCAAAGGGTAAAAACGCCCTATTACTAAGACTCCGCTGTCCGTCTATCCGTGTGTCACCAGGCTGTATCTCATGAACCGTGGTACCTAGACAGTTGAAATTTTCACAGATTATTTATGTTGTATAACAATAAATACTAAAAAGTACGGAACCCTCGGTGGACGAGTCCGACTCGCACTTGTCCGGTTTGTTGTAATAAGCGGATCCGGCTAGTTTAGAAATAATAAACGTACCTATACCTAACCACAGATTATATAATAGTTCTTACGAACAGATACTAATCTCTCAAAGAAAACGCAAATACCTACCGTTTTGATACCTACACAAAAATACAATGGAGTGACCTTCAACGCGCCGCTCCCCACACCTCGCGCGCCGACACAACGCTAGGGTTGCCGACGCTTCTTTCAAATACTTAGGTGTCTTAGGTAGATATATAGCTATAAATGTGTCGTAAAATACATTACCTACATCTTTAAAACAATCATTTACTAATGGATATCTGTTAGGTATAGGTACGTTATATTTAATATGTATCATTCAAAATCATCATTTAAAAGTTAATTCTACCGGTCAACACAAGGAAACAACAAAAAATTTGCATCAAATTATTTTGCCACTTTGTGGATGAATAAAATGCAACTTTCTTATCAGTTTTTGAAGAATCAAGAGAGCCTTTACGAGCTGCTGTGGTGAAAAATAATGCCATAACAGGAACACTATTTACTGACCTTACCTACGCCTTTAAAACAAGTTATTGCGGAAAAATATCAAACCATTGCTCCGAAATGATGTTTACACATATATACCTATATAAGTATAAGTTGTTTGCAGAAATCGCGAAGCGTCTGGTTGACGTAACTGGTGACCGATGAGCTGGCGGCTTCCTCGCACAACGTATCAGCATTGCGATACAGCGGGGAAATGCCGCCAGCATCCTTGGTACAATGCCTCAAGGGCCTATTTTCGATTTAAGCTAGTTATTAATTTCGTTCACGTAGTACCACTGTATATATCTTGTATGTAAATAAATTTGTGTTATTAAATATTATTTTTAAATATATATAGTATATATGTATAGTTATCATTGTTACCGAAGAGCTGGCGGCTTCCTCGCACAACGTATCAGCATTGCGATACAGCGGGGAAATGCCGCCAGCATCCTTGGTACAATGTCTCAAGGGCCTATTTTAGATATAAGCTATTAATTTCGTTTACGTAGTACCACTGTATATATCTTGTATGTAAATAAAAAGTTTTAATAACAAAAAAAAAGTGATTATTGTTAGATACTCGTAATTTATAATTTTCTTGCTTCCCGTGTTGTGATATAATAAATTTTATATGCGTATAACATTAAGTCTTGAATAGTCGGCGAGCTTTTTTTTAACAAATTGAGCGAAAATAAGTGGGTGAAGTGAGAAGACAAAAATGCAAATAATGACGTTAAAATGTCTTGAATATACCATAAAGATCGCAAAGTTCTTAATTTCTCCCCAAATGGTGCTGCTTTCCCCAATATTTCACTTAATGCCATTTAAATTTTGTTTTCTCGATCACCCCTAAATATAGCATAATAATTATAATATTTCGATATTCTTATTGCATACCGAGCAACCAAAACAAAGAAATATAAGTTTTTAAGAACTAGGGCACGGCACAGATTCAAATCCATCCAACATAAAAAAAAAAAAAAAAAAAAAAAAAACATTTCTTCGGTTTCAATGACGGTGCAGCCCTACCCAACCCGTCTACCTCTAACCTGTACTAGCGTCGTTTTCTTGTCGTTGCTCATCTCTGTTTTATTTTTATTTTTATAATTTTACATTTTTGTTTTATAAATGAGGTATCTTTTAATGCTAGTGAAGTTCTTTGTTCATAGGTGGTTTTCGCTACGAACGGAAATAGTAGATTGTGTCACATGGGAGCAAAATGACATATTTACGGCGAGGGCGTACATTTAATCCTAAATGAAGCGAAGGATTCTATAATAGAATCTTGAGCGTAGTGAGGGGATTCAAGTGATAACGCCCAAGATGGAAATAATTTTGCTACCATGTGAATGTGACATACTGTTTTTCACATCACCTATGAGGAAATTATTATGTTCCTAAATATTACTTTACCAATAAAAAATATGCAAAAAAGAAAAAAAATCGTGTCCTAGAACAGAAAAGCCCTTTTTCGAATAGGTAATGTGAAAAAAACTGAGTTATCGGCTACTCTCGTAGCACTGACAGGGAATGGGTTAGTCACTCACTATGTTATAAAATTTTAGACAAATTACATACTAGTTTATATATTGAGTACCTAAGGCAAATCCAGAAAATACATGCTGTTGCAATCCGAATGTAATCTTTACGGAAACGCTAATGCCGGCTGTACACACTTGTCGAGAGCGTCTCGAGTCTTGGCAAGAAACCGACCCAATCGGAGAAGGGCGAGACGAGACAAGTATAAGACGAATAAGAGCGACACGAAAAGGGTGCAGTATGTATTTGTTATCGGCCTGTACCAGGGTCTCTCGACTCGTGTCTACAACCGGCATTACACCATGTTTTTGCTGAGACGATAGCTCGCCGGTTTATAAGCTTCTGTAATAACAACAAGCATTTGGGGAAGCGGCGTTATTATCGTACCGTAATTTATGCGCTCGTAAAAAATTTTTACGCGCGCCGACGCCGACAATCTAAACAATCGGACTTTTCAACATTTTCCCTTGACGGGCGTTAGCTGTATGAAGCCTGTTGTAAATATATTTATCAGTTCATCACACTTGCTCGTCAAAGGTCACATTGAAACTATCGTGAGACATACTAACGTGTCATACATGAGTTACAACCGTAAAATTTTCATGTACGTGTATGTGATGCGCTCCGTAAATCCTTTTCGAACATTATCTACTTACGTCACAGAATAAATTACTACACTAACTTACACAGAATAAATACTGCCGTACAGAAAGGAAACTTCCTACAAAACCGAAGTTTGACAGCGGTTCAGGGTCGAATCAGCATGATCCCTTTCTAATATATGGCACTATCCCTTTCGGCGACTTAGGGTTGTCAAAATTCAAGTCATTATCTTATCTGTGTGGACGCAAAGGGACGTCAAGTTGTGACAACCCTAATAATTGCTCGGAGCAATGCTAAGCCGAACGGAGCCGAATTTGCCCGAAGCGAGGAGTTTTGCACCCCTGCTTACGTTTTATTTATTTTCCGATTTCATTCCCCACAAGTGTGATGAGAAACATTGTGTGTGCTACGGGCGGTACAGGAATTATGAAGATAATTAAGCCCTCGCCTTTGGCTTCGGACTTCAAGTCACACTTGGTATATATATGAGGACACGAGTGAAACGCACCGTAGCTATTTGCACACTGGTTTATTAGCAATAGGCCTACCACGGGGGGGCGCGGGCGCAGCCGCTACTAACCATACGTACTATCCCTCCACCTTTATCTAACAATACCTTTAAAGTATTTCTTAAAATCTAAATTAAGTTTAGCTTGCCGCGGTGGCAAGGGTTTTAGGACATTCGTGTCTTGAGGGTCTGAGTTCCCGGGTTGTTGAGGTGACTGGTCCTCCGGGGAGGAGTAGACAGGTTGGTCATCCGCCTTCTCGGATTGCTGAGAGCACTGACCCTCTGGAGATATATTTTTACCCTCTTCCCCCTCTGCCGGATGAAATGTGTCCAAGACTTCGGGTTTCACTGGAAGCGCCGGCAAAGTCGGCCTTACGCCTGGCTGGCTGACGCTGGTGGGGGCGACCGGGCCAGGCACGGGCAGGAATACGGTTGGCTCCTGGGTGCTCGGCACCATGCGTGTAGTGGCCACCATCCCATCCTCGTCGCCAATTGGTATATATATGAGGACACGAGTGAAACGCACCGTAGCTATTTGCACACTGGTTTATTAGCAATAGGCCTACCGCGGGGGGGCGCGGGCGCAGCCGCTACTAACCATACGTACTATCCCTCCACCTTTATCTAACAATACCTTTAAAGTATTTCTTAAAATCTAAATTAAGTTTAGCTTGCCGCGGTGGCAAGGGTTTTAGGACATTCGTGTCTTGAGGGTCTGAGTTCCCGGGTTGTTGAGGTGACTGGTCCTCCGGGGAGGAGTAGACAGGTTGGTCATCCGCCTTCTCGGATTGCTGAGAGCACTGACCCTCTGGAGATATATTTTTACCCTCTTCCCCCTCTGCCGGATGAAATGTGTCCAAGACTTCGGGTTTCACTGGAAGCGCCGGCAAAGTCGGCCTTACGCCTGGCTGGCTGACGCTGGTGGGGGCGACCGGGCCAGGCACGGGCAGGAATACGGTTGGCTCCTGGGTGCTCGGCACCATGCGTGTAGTGGCCACCATCCCATCCTCGTCGCCAATTGGTATATATATGAGGACACGAGTGAAACGCACCGTAGCTATTTGCACACTGGTTTATTAGCAATAGGCCTACCGCGGGGGGGCGCGGGCGCAGCCGCTACTAACCATACGTACTAACACTCGTTTGTAAATCCTTGTTTAGCGCCTTTAATACATTGTACTGTAATATTTTAAAATTCTCCTTTCACTAGCATTTTGCTGTATGGAGCGTAGCAAATATGTGCTTTGCTGTAAACTGGGTCGATACTCGATAATAGGTGTAATAGAATGGAGAATGTGCTGTAGGTAAGTACTCCGCGCGTGTTAGCGCTTGGTTGTAAACCTACATATAGAATAGAATAGCATAGAAATAATTTATTCGTTAGCACAAACACAAAAATAGAAAATTATATGAAACAGAGAAACATAAAAAGAAAAAGTGCCACAAAATGGTTTTACCTCAGCATGTTGCTGGCGACTTCCAGTGGTGATCTTCCGGTGAGACCATCCGGTGAAACAATCACGACGGGTAACACGAAAAACAACAAAAACAACAACAACATCTTGAACATATTGAATAGGTACACAGCGCTAGAAAAAGCTATAAAAGTGTGTTTCAGGCATTTTCGTGGCCGGTTTAATCCCAATTAAGTCCAATTTTACAAGCTTTTATTTAACTTGCCCTGTTAGTATGTATATAAATGTATGTTAGAGTTTTGAATGATTCACGGTTAGTTTCACTAGACTTATATTGACCGGGATATAGACCGTGATTACCTTTTGTATTATTTGTGAGCTCCCGATATTTCGACGCAGTTACATGCATCATGTTCACGGGTGACTGAAGATAGCGGGTGGGTGTCAAAGTTGTGTAGACAGCGCTCTGTCTACCCTCATTCTTGCGCGTCGGCTGCGTTCACTTTCAACGTTACCAACGGTCGCATTCACACTTGTCACCCACCCGCTATCTTCAGTCACCCGTGAACATGATGCATGTAACTGCGTCGAAATATCGGGAGCTCACAAAGAATACAAAAGGTAATCACGGTCTATATCCCGGTCAATATAAGTCTAGTAAATGTATGTTATTTTGTTAGTGTGGGGTCATCTTGGAAGTTGAATTTGACCCACTTCCCGATTTCCGGTTAAGCTGAAACTTTTCATACATATGTAAATCGGATGACAATGTAATATTATGATGACATGGAACTGATCTGATGATGGAGACAGGAGGTGGCCATGGTAATTCTGTGATAAAACAACGCAAACTAATTGTGTTTGGGGTTGTTAGAATTGTCTCGATGAATATTAGTTGCCTTTGGAAAGAAAAGTACAGTCAGTGACAAAAACTTGTACCAAAATGAAATCTAGCCAAGTTCGGTAAAAAAGTTAGATACCAGTAAGTTTAGTTAATAGTGGCGACCGAGACTAGTTAAAACAGAGGTAAGTTGGCACAAAGTCAATTTTGCGGTATTTATAATCGTCTTGAGGCAAGGACGAATATTGAGGGACCAGCGGACGGTGGGACGAGGCTAAAAATCCTGTTTTCCAGCTCGATAACAGTTATATATGTCTCAAAATTGACGTTGTTTCAACCTTTTTTATTCCACATCGATAGCACACAAGTATACGGTCTGCATGATGTTAAAAATCAACTTTTTCTTTGCCTCGGTCTCTCCTACTACTGTACCAATTCTTGGGATAACGAGTAAATTCTAAAATGGACAGGACGAGATTCTGCTTTATTATACCCAAAAACGATCCTCAACACTTTCACAACATGTCCAGTATCAGCCGCTCCATATAAATCCATCCTACTGGCGATACTGGCGCTAGAAATGTAATGAGAGCAATTCTACCAGTTTAATACACTTTATCACTGCTTCTTGCATTAGCCGCCTGATAAAATACTCTTTAATATCTACGATAGGTACGTCGCAACAAGTTTTGTTTTACATTTTTGATACTAGATTTTACAGTCAAAGCTATGTCGCATTTCTCAACCGATGCCTGTGTAATTTGATAAGTAAGTTCGATAATTACCTATTCGCTACTTTCGTAACTGTGGTGCCGCCCTCTGGGACATATTTATTTAACAGTTAACCGCTGCCAAATAGTATGAAGCAGGGACCGGCCCGCTATCCCTTATCGGGGTTTTATAAGGGTATTGCATAAGGCTTAACTTACCATACCCTTTGCCAGACGAAACCCTTTGTTTTGCTTTTAAAAACCCTTATATAAAGCTACCACATTTGAGTAATCGGTAGCCCAAATACCCTTACAAAACCCTTATCATCCGCTCACCAACACCTTGCATATTGCTTATAAGAGTTAGCCTTATAAAGGGCTTCCCTTTTAGCATATAAGCGTGCTAATTTAAGTCGTCTACCTTGTTCATAAAGCACACATTACTTCGAATCCGAGCGATCGTCGGCGGCGACGGCGGCGTTCTTTGACTAGGCACGTATTTTCTTTCCTTTTCATACACTACCGTAGATATATACTAATCCTGTCTCTTTCACGCAAAGGGAAACCTTTATAAAAAGCGCTTAAAGATAAGGGTAACCCTTACTAAGAGCTAGCCTTATTTTTGGCTAGCTTTTCGGTAAGGGTTAGTCAAAGGTAAGGGTATGATTGTGCTTGCAGTTCAAAAGGGAAAGTCTTTCAATGTGTTAGCCGTGTTTAAGTGTCGCCCATTGAAAGGGTTTTATCGCGGAAAGGGTTGTCCGGTCCCTGGTATGAAGATGTTGTCTCACAAAAGTTCCTATTCTACCACGTCGTGCGCTTGGCGACGCTTGTATTTCCCTCACCACTAAGTTTGCACATAGCCAAATAGTCAAATTTGACGTAGCGATGTCGGCGATGGATGAATGATGACGTAGATTAATGATACTCGATTAATGCCATATGTAGCTAAAACGATACAATTGATAAAAATACAAGTAATAGGAATGTAGTGAGGTTGACTGCGACATTTTCCAATTCAAATCTGACTGACGGTTCATCTCAGGATGCCAGCCCCTTTCGGGCTGTCATCAGAATCAGCCAGGAACCAATCTATGGATGGTATAGAAAGGATGCCAATCTCTTATGGCAGAATTGTTGCAAAAGTGACCGCATTCAGCTTTAAATAATAGTCCCTGATCTCTCCGGTGGCGCTAGTTGGGCTCTGGGACATGAGTATAACATGAACCATATAAGGCAACAAATAACCCGACCAAATTACGTAGGTTGTTTTTGGTAGTATTTCGGTATATGGTGGCGCCGCCTAATTACTGTTTTTTGATGGACACTTTTCATACATAGAGATTTGGCTCCTTTATATAGTCTCCATGAACCAATCCATTAAAGCAGCTGTTCGGGTCATACAAATAAAAGCCACTATATCGCAGCCAAACACACTCAAGCATAGACAATTTCAATACCTGACATTCCATCAAACGCAGACGTGACGTAGGTACAAATCTCAGTCGATTTTTTCAGCCATTGAGGTTCGCAAAGTCTACCTATATATAGCTCACTGAGTCACTAGTTTTAATAGGTAATTGTTAACATATCGTGACATATCACTGTGTCGTATCGTGAGGTGCAAACACCAGCTTGGCCTATAAGCGTTCATTGTAAGCCCCAGCTCGTAGTGATTCAATCTAACGGCTAGGGATGAGCCAACCTAACGCTATAAAAATATAAAGTAAATTTTAAGTAAGTAAGTAATAATTTATTGTCAGATTGTGCATGTCAGTATATAGATTGATGTTACAATAGTATCTTATAATAGTAAGTGTCACAATCAACCGGTTTAGGGTATACAATGTACAAGCCAGAATCACATTATTAAAACGTGACGCGACGCGTGTTGATTTGATCAAATTGTATTATTTTCTATGACCAGATTCACACTCAACAGCCGACGCGACGTCACGTGGGGTATTCATAATGTGAACCTGGTCATAGAAAATAATACAATTTGATCGACTCAACACGCGTCGTTTGTCGTGTCGCACCCGCGTCACGTTTTAATAATGTGATTCGGACATTATTAAACGTTTATTTATTGCACCACAAAAATAAAACTAATTTAAAAACAGATTACTACCACCTACTCTAGATTCCTTACTATGTTTAGTGGTAGGTATTTAATTTCTTGCATCGTGACTTCCAGCAGTTCCGTCTCCAGTTCCGTTCATATAATACTTGAAATGCAACGCTTAATGATGACGGAATAATAGTTTTCATTGTCACGATTTTCAGAATTTGCTTGTTTTTCCAAAATAAATAACTATTGCATTTGCAGTCAGAATTACAAGGACTGATAAAAATTGCCTTAGTTTAAAAAAAAAACATGAGTAGCGGTTGAAAAGTGCCGTAATATTGAGGAGTTACGGCACTGTGGCTTTTGAAGGTGTTAGGCTCTGAGTTTCAATAAACTTTGTCGATACTCCGACATGTCCCATCCTTAGCCACGTTTTATTGGGAAGCGGTTGAAAAGTGCCATAATAGTGAGGAGCTACGGCACTTGCGGGGTCTTGAATGTGTTAACGGCTGTAGATTTTTATGGCATATGCCATCATAGCCTCGTAGTCATCAAAATGTGATGATCTCTTCAAAAATTTTGTGGGATGGGTAAAATCTATGTTTAGTACCAAAACATTACAGAGTTAATAGTTGACGAACTATCACCATTCGTCATATACGTAGGTACCTACTTACTTCGGTTTTATTAACTTCTAGAGACCTAATTGTGATGTCTCCAATGTCTCCATTTAATAGTATGATCTTTAAACGTAATACGAATAGTACTAAATTGGCTAAAAGGCAATAGTATTTTTTACTTTTTATTTACTATATTTTATGGAAAAACCTTTCTTTTATTGGGTGTTTTTAGGGTTCCATACCCAAAGGGTTAAAGCGGGACCCTATTACTAAGACTCCACTGTCCGTCTGTCACCAGGCTGTATCTCATGAACCGTGATAGTTAGACAGTTGAAATTTTTACAGAAGATGATGACATTGTACTTATTTCTGTTGCCGCTATAACAATAAATACTAAAAATAAAATTTGTACGGAACCCTCGGTGGGCGAGTCCGACTCGCACTTTCGGTTTTTTTACCATAAGCTTCTTCGTTGTTCTTTGAGAAGCGATTGATACTCCATACCTATAGTACGGATTGGTTTTCAATTTTTTATTATAAAAATGTTCAATTTTATTAATGACTAACGTATCGATAACATTCATAAACGCAAAAGTAACTTACTAAGTTAAAAATTTGACAACAGAAATTCGTTAAGCAAAAAAACCCATTCTGATATAAAATCTGATAACGAAGACAGTTAAAAAAATCTCAAATAACAGTCAACCGTTTATTTCACCAATGAACATTTAAATAAATTCCACAAGCAATAATTCACTCCCATGTATTGTAAAGTTAATTTACAAACAAAGCCGTCTGTATTAACATTAATTCGCCGGGCTCACCCAACCGCGATTTGGTTTTAAAATATTTTGCACTCAATAAAACTTCCGATAGGCCAAAGAGCCGATTTAGACTGAAAAATCTTGTCTTAATTTAAACTGAAATAAATGTCATATACGAAGGAAAAAATGACCAAAGCCTCCAGTGTCCAGAGCTGGAATTGAACCAGCGTACCCCGTTTACCGGACAGGTGCCTGAACCGCTCGGCTATCCGGTCACGGTGGCATGGGTCGAAATTTCCAAGTATATGACAATTCCCGAAGGCTTGTGGCGCCCCCTGGCCATCTCTAAGGTAGAACAGTATGGTTCGACCTTCTAACTGAATCAACTCGGGTGATTACGGGCTAGCGAAGAGAGATGGCGCTGCCATTAATACTCTAAGAACAAATTAAATTATTTTCTATGAAAATATTTTAATTTGTGGTTTTCAAGTAGACACACTACTATTTAAACTATAAACTGAAATAAATGTCATATACGAAGGAAAAAAAATGACCAAAGCCTCGTGTCCAGAGCTGGAATCGAACCAGCGTACCCCGTTTACCGGACAGGTGCCTGAACCGCTCGGCTATCCGGTCACGGTGGCATGGGTCGAAAATTCCAAGTATATGACAATTCCCGAATTGTCTTAATTTGTCTCAATTTGTATTTTTTGAGACAGGAAAAGTTGTTGTTAAACCCCGAGCAAGTAAAATATTCCAAAACTGTGCTACAATTGTAGAGAATGGTAAGAAAAACCGGCCAAATGCGAGTCGGACTCGCGCACGAAGGGTTCCGTACCATTACGCAAAAAACGGCTAAAAATCAGGTTTGTTGTATGGGAGCCCCACTTAAATATATATTTTATTCTGTTTTTAGAAATACATCATTGTCTAGCTATCACGGTTTATGAGATACGGCTTGGTGACGGACGGACAGACAAATAGACTTAGTAATGACGTGTTCACATGTATGTATATATTAGCGACTGAGCGAGATGTCTAAATATATATGATAAATCAGGTGAATTGGGTAAGTTCTAAGTCTTCCAGATTTCAAAAGGGTATTTATTGAATGAAAAGTCAAATCGACTTATTTTTTAAGTCACAGACGAATCACACGTTTAATATTTTCTGTCTAAAATTGTGCGGTCTACGTTTTTCTAATAATTTGAATGGCTTTAATTAAGAATCGCAGCAATCAGATGAAATTTTCGAAATTCGAATACGCTTCTGGGTTAAGTTCCGTGTGAAACAATTGAGTGGAGTGTACCGATACTCTCCACTACATCCAATGAACGCAAATTTGATTTAAAAGTCAACGTTTAAAATGATTACGAATATTCCAACTTTTTACACAGTTATGTTGGTTATTATTGAATTGGTTGTGGTTTTGATTCGTAAATTGCGTAGTTTAAAGTTTATACTAATTATATAAAAGCAAGTTTATACCCTACTACTACCTACTTCAAAACTTAAAAACATGGCGAGCGTGATGGGTACCTTTGTATCGGGGGGGTCGCGGGACGATTTACGGGACGGCTGAAATGTGACTTATTTTTATTAGTGTTAGTTTCTAGGATAGTATAGTTTAGAGTAATTTGTTATTGTGATGTATAATTGTATATTCGATTTAATTTTATGTAATTTAGTATAATTTATTAAATTTATATGTAACATGTTTGTAAGGATGTAATAAATCATTAACATTTCATAAAACTTAAAAATATTGTCTTTCTTCATTCAATGTATTTTGGTAGTTGGATTTAATGTAGCTTGCATTTGCAAGATTTGACCCGAACATTGCAAGTTAAATAAAAGCTTGTAAAAACAGTTGCCCAATAGACAAATGCCCGGCCCGGGGCCCTCCCTATAACCTACGGAAAAACAACAGCTTGACCAGTAAACAAGCACATAAAAGCGGCAAGTGTCACGTTTTATATGTCGACATATGGCGCCAATGCGGCAAAAATTACACGCCGAAATATTGTAGACCGAGCGACGACAGCTGGTCAACTAGGTCGTAATGTTTTGGAGTTATTGGGTAATGTTTTATATGTGATGTTGTGTTGCGCGACGCCTACGGGTTAAGCTCTTTTTAAAAAACATCCTGTACGATGCTAACGATAGCGAATAGAGAGCGGATTCTCTTGTAAATAAGTCCATCATTACTCATAAAATAGTACATTTTACAACTAGTGTGAAAAGACATTTCACACGTGTTGTAAACGACGTTTTTTAATACAATTGCGAAAAAATAATAAATTAATATATCATTAGTAGAATCATACCACCAAACCAAACCAAACCAAAACCAAAAGTACCTATACAGCCCGCGATACTTGAGCTGCCGCAGCCCGCGATACCTTCATACTCGTGCGCGCCCCGGCCGCGGCCGCCGCGGGCCCGGCGCGGGTTGGTCAACGACACCTCCGAGTAACGAGTGAGGCCCTGGTACCTGCTCAAGCTAAATTCAATTTTAACTGCGTTTCGAAAGTATAGTTTGGAACTAAAAAGTAAAAAGCACTAGTTCGAGAAATTGAGCTTCTCGCACGCTACGCAGCCACAAAAAGTACCACTTTTTGAGCAACTGTATTAAAAATACCTTTTTATTATAATATTGATACGTGAAATAGGCGACGAGGCTACAAATGCAAAACGACCGTATTCAGCAGTGTATTGTGTTGTTGTGTTGTGTGTTTGTGTGTGTATTTTATTATGTTACGTACCATTAATAAGCGTAATATACGTAGTTACATCATTAGAATTAAAAAAAAAACTTACTATGATGTTTTTTAATTTAGCTCTAACTTAGTTGTGTACCCGCACTGCGTACAACAGTAACAGCCGGCCGTACTGTTTAGATACAAATTTTAGGTCTACATTGACAATAAAGGCAATGCATTTTCTTCTTCATTATAGGTATATTCCTACTTAGGTGCTTGATATATCACTGCCAAGTGCAAGGTTCAAACTTACAACTCATTACCATTGTTTTCAGCCGTGAACAATTAACCGATAACCTGTCGATTTATCAGCCAGCCCCCAAGCTACCCCCGCCATCAGCTAACATCGTTACACCAGCGCCGGTCAAAATGCAAATGGCGTGAAAGTTAAATGAAAAATGTACCGTAAGTTGCGCGGGGACCAATTTTTACGGGCAAAGTTGGCCGAATTAGTGGCGAATTGTTTTGCTGGGGGTTGGAATTGTTTTATAATATTTTATGGAATATTATCAAAAGGAATATTTTTAGGGGTTATATGAGACTTCATGATAAAGACTTTATTTATAGTAGTTTAGTTTAGTTTGAAGACTTCACCAGCATGGATGTGGTTAACTTTAAACCCCATTTAGGCTCGTTATAATATTTCTTTAGATTGGCAATATGTCTGTAGATGTACAACTTACATGAAATCACATGAATTATTAATTTAATTTCATTACTATCTTTATCACGATTCATTAATCAATATATGCATTAACAATGCATTCTTTATTAAGGATTAATTTTATTTTATTAGGTTAGGTTATTAATTATTGTATGGTGGAACATTTTTATATTGTATGTACTAGTATTAACAATTATTTTAATCAACATACAAATTGCAAGCCAAACATAATAAAAAGCAAAGCTGAAATACAGCGTTACAGACACTACCGAGGTCATTACCTTTTTTTTTGTCGGAGTGGGAATGCACTTACGCACGGTGTGTGGGACTCGCCGCTCCTTTTCCCTCAGGTCCGAGGTCATTACCCGCTTGTCATTACCGGGTATAATAGTCATTGCTGGTAATAGTCATTGCCACGACGGTAACGAGAAAGACGACTCGCAGCGATATGGAATAATAAACGCAGTGCAATTAAAGCGAAGAGTAACCAATTTTTAGATATAGTATGAAATGGAAAAGTTCATTTTCATTTTCAAACCTGGAGTGTTAACCCCGGATTAGTGAATGTTATGGTGCAAGTGGCCCTTAGTAATATTCCAATACTACTAGCAGAGCTAGCAGTCTTTTGAACAAAACGCTGTGTTATTGTGCCCGTAGGCGAGAGGCAAATCAAGGGTACATTTGGTCGAGCGAAATGTTTGGAAGGCCTCGATTTGCCTCTCGCACCGCTTGCGGCCAGTCCGCGGCCTAAAACTATTTTGAATTTGGAATATTTTGTGCACGTTGTACACGGTGAAACGATACACTACAAGGAATATTAAATCACATTTACAATCGGGTCTATCGCGAATTTATTTTGTTACCTTTATTTACCGACGTTTCGACACAGGTTTCGCGGCTAACTGACGTCCCAGCAAAATGTCAAAACATAGATTTGTGTGGAGATGTGATTTTAATTGTGATTGAATATGTGTTCAAAACGCGAGAATATTAAATTTTATACTACAAGGAATTACTTGGAACGATATTCAGATAAAAGATATTGTTATGTTATGACACTTTTTTGCACAAAAACAAGTACTTTTAATACATTTTCTCTCTCTAAAATTAATCAACAATCAAGTTATAAAACTCGTCTTTTATCTCGTCAAAGTTGTGAAAGTGTTGCGAAACAGTAAACTTTTAACGAGAAACAGAAGATTGCACTGAAACAAGCCATAAACAGGAAAAAAAAGATTTAAGAAATCGTTCGCGAAAACGCGACTAAATTCAATTAAAAATCAAAAAAATTAGTAAAAGTTGTAACCTCGTTCAAAAGACTTTAAACTTAAGGGATCAAGCAAATATAATTTCCTCAGGAATTTCAACTCTAATGTTATAGCGTTATTGAAAAGTTATTCGGTTTTGGTTGACGTTGGACGGTGCAATGCCAAAATGCTTATTTTTTTAGAATCTTTGAACATCAAAAGAGTTGTCACAGATATGTTAGTTTAATTTCGAAGACAACGTAAGTACATAGTTTAGGTGACATTCGGATTGCCGCTACAACAGCGTTGACTCGGACTGGGCCATTGTCAATGTCCTTGATAAAATGGGTGATGGATTTATTTTTTATTTAATTAATTTTGGGGTCTAACCTACGGTACTCAAACTTGGTCACTCACAGAGATTCAGAAGTCCAAACTGAAGGTTTACCAACGCTCTATGGAGCGCAGCATACTAACTGATCGATCTAGATGACAGATCTAGAAGCATGGCACCTCCGAGCTGCTGACCTGAATTACAAAATGCTGGCCAAGATCGCATCGCTGGGAATAGAAGACCTGAACGCACCTGGGAACGCTTACCTGGCGCACGGATAAAAGAATCGGTGAAATAGAGTATACTATTAATATAGACATGAGACGTTGGCCTCGCGGGGCGTACAGTCCACCCACAGTGCAGCCGAGTACATCGAAGTGCAGTATGGTCTAAAGAGCGTAGTTTTGACTGCAGCTGTACACCGCGCGAATCTGCGGGCGAGAATGTTCGCCCGAACCGCCAGCGCTCTGCGCTCCCGTTCTACATCTACATCATCTTTTAAATTATCTGTTATCCAGTGAATAATAATAGTGAACCATCTGCTCTTACCAAGTTATCATCGAAATGGCGCCTGTCAAAAGTTTGTGAGTCCATCGGACGCGGTGGAGCGTGAGTTTTTATAATTAAGCACCCCTATTGGAAGTGGAACTAGCCATGAGAAGTAGCGGCTCTGGACCTCGGTTTTTATTACCTAGTCCTTAGGATTTTGAATAAGTTCCTGTACCTACATACCTACTTTGGTTAGGCCAAAAATGTTATTTTTATTCAAACTATTAAGCGTCACTTGCACCATCCCACTAATCCGGGATTAACCGGTTAAAGCTAGAGTTGCCATGGTTACCAGTACAATTTGCTAGCATTATTTATCTCGTTTCGTTAGCTTTACTTTAGATTACCAAAAACTTGAGACAGCTGCAAGCCGCCATCTCCTATGCCGCGGAGCGCGTCAAATCGCATCATCGCTATCAATTTTAATTAATTTAATCAAAATGACTTATGATCGGCCGTTACTTCAGATCGACACGACCTAGTAGGTAGGACGGAGATTTGTCACAGTACCAATAACTATGAGAAACTTAAGTAGGTAATTTAATATTGTCTTCGGTTACCGCGATAGTTACTCATGAAATAAAACTATGAAAACGGATTACCACCACCACGAACGCTGTAAAGGGTTCGAAACGTCGGGATGTATTATAATTTCAACATACGCGATTTAATCCGTTTTCATAGTTTTATTTCATAGGTAATTTAACTCTATATTTTAGAGAAGATAGGGGTAAGTATTATCAAGCTGTTCATATCAGCAGAAAGACGCCCACTGCTGGACATAGGCCTCCCCAGGGATCTCCACTACGACCGGTTGTGAGCTACCTTTTCCATCGGCCTCCTGAGATCTCAACCAGATCGTCGGACATCAAACATCAATCATTTATTCAGCAAATAGGCCACAGGGGCACATGTCAATTTTTACAAGCAATACAATTAACCAAAAATTACAAAAAAAAATTACAAATATGGAATCAATGAAATATTAGATACTTTGTTAAAGATGTACCCAGTCTAAATGTCGAATTACACAAAATAAAACTAATCCATACTAATATTATAAATGAGAAAGTCTGTCTGTCTGTCTGTCTGTGTGTTACCTCTTCACGCTTAAACCGTTGAACCGATTTATTTGAAATTTAGTATACAGATAGTTTGAGTCCCGGGGAAGGACATAGGATACTTTTTATCCCAGAACTCACCCCTCAAGGAAAGGAGTGAAAAGGGGGTGGAAATTTGTATGGGGAATCAATAACCGCTGAACCGATTTAGATGGGACTTGGTATGGGAATAGTTTGAGCTGCGGGGAAGGATATAGAATAACTTTTATCCCCGAAGTCATCCCTTAAGGGTGTAAAAAATGGGGTGGAAATGTATAGTGTGGAAAAAAATCAATCAATCAATCAGTTAATTTGGGGGTGAAAAAAGGATGGATTAAAAAGCAGATTTGTTTAAGAATTAAGGTATCCAAATTACTAATTCCACGCAGACGAAGTCGCGGGCAAAAGCTAGTCAAAAATATACAAACCACAGACAATTACTAAAATTGTTTAGAGATGTAAAAGTTTGTAGGTGTCAGAGAATAACCATCTTGTTGTGGGTCTTTCCTGCTAAGTTTTCCGGCTCGCGGCCGCCTTTTATATGTATAAGAACCATTCTGCCCCATCTGCTGTAGTGAGCGCGCTAAGCGTACACTCACACCCTTAGTTTAGCCCTATATATAAGCTCCTTCATTATTATTATTTATCTTCCCGGGACTTAATCGCGTAAAATAGTTTTAAAATGTACCTCCGACGTTTCGAGGACGGCGTTGTCCCCGTGGTCTCGGAGAAGACTGGCTAAAGTTGACATCAACATCTTCTAGGCGCGCGAGTTTTTCGAACTACCCGCACTTGGTCTTGTTTATTAACTTGAACGTTTTGCGCACTAGGGATGCTACCGGGTCGACACACAACACTCACAATATTCGATTTTTCAACTTTCGATATTTGGGTTCGCTTACACTTACTAATGACTGGGTTCCATGTGGATGAGATCTTAAAACCTTCGTCTCGATTGAAATTTCTATGTTTCTTGATTTCAATGGCTTCACGGATTTTTCTACTATAAAACCCACGATCTGTAGAAAGTATTCTAGGGTTGTGAAGCTCAATCCAGTGGTTTGGCCCTGACTCTAGTAAATGCTCAGCAACGGCAGACTTGTTCACCTGACGGTTCTTGACAGCTGCGATATGTTCCTTAACTCGCTCCGCAATGGTACGTTTCGTTTCCCCGATGTAGGAACTACCACAACTGCAATCGATCTTATAAACGCCAGGTGACTGGAACGGGATAACGTCCTTCGGTGACCTCAGGTTTCCTGCAATTTTGGATAAAGGAGTGTATACCGTCCTTATAGAGTATCTCTCAAGTACTGTGCCAACCTTATCCGTTACTCCTTTCACATAAGGTAAAAATGCCGGTTGCCTGGAGACATCAGGACGCTTCACTCTTGCTTTTCGTCTGGGTTGCCACTTTCTCACCTTATACCCGTTCCACCTAAGTACCTCCTGAATATGCGACATCTCGCTCTTTAAATATTCAGGGTCACACAGATCTTGTGCTCTGTTCACCAGCGAGCTGACAACTGATTGTAAGTGTCGGGGATGGTGGTGAGAAAAAGCGCTCAAATACCTATCCGTGTGAGTTGGCTTCCTGTATACAGTATGAACTCTCAATAAACCAGTATCAACTCTCAATAAACCAATAACAGCCGAAGTCACACTGCCATCGGTCCTACAAGCAATGTGTCCCGTCCAGTGCCAATTTCGGCACGTATGGCAACAACCATGGTTCTCTTCCGGATCACAGCACATATTTTTCGTGATTGAAAATAAAAACATTAAAACTTGTATCGACTGTAGGTACCTACGCCAGCCAAGTTATCAGGTATAATCCTCAGCTAGGATTCAAACCCGACCGGTATTAGTTGGCAGAAACATTTTCACTCGCTCTGTACCGGCTCGTCAAGTTGGCTTGTTGCCAGGATTGATCATGAACTGGGCTTTACAAAAATACTTGAAAAAGAAGAGTAGGTATAGTATGAGAATATGATATACTACCATATATGTAAAGATAAATACAAATTAGGGATCGGAATAGGACCACGTACTCAACTATCAAGGGCCCTAGCCAAGATGACCTTCTAATTTTTATCTTATTTTATTTATTTTCGCCCTCTTTTATAAATTTATTGACTTTCCTCTAGTCTATTGTACGCAGTGCTATATTTGTCTACCGTTCTTCATCAATTCTCATGTACTCAAAGGTTAACTGGAAGAAATCCCTTAAAGGGATATGTTCGCCTTTGTACTGCCTATTCTGTGCCATATTTGTATTCTGTGTTTTGTACAATAAAGAGTATACATACAATCGTTATAGAAAACGTCAATCGGAATTTAAATAATGTATGAAAATAATACCGTGACTTCGTAGCATAACAAAGACAGAATACAATAAATGTGTACAAAAGCGAACTTATCCCTTTAAGGGATCTCTTCGCCGCAATACTGAAGCATTGGTGCAGTCTGCTGAACCCGAATGGTACCTTCAAACAAGGGAGTATCAGGTCACAATACACAGTGAGCCGGCGGGCCCGGGTTCCGTTCCCGGTCGTGTCACAGCAATGTTTCCGGGACGGAATTAAAAGAGGAAGACGAAGTAATCAGCGACCCTCGTCCAGTCGCTAGGGTAACCAGGCTGCATCCGGAAATACGAGTTTATATTTGAAGAACAGTTTTTGAAGAATAAAGACGGTTTTTAGGAACTGGTGTGGAAAAAAATATATTGTATTAAATACGTTGTTTGTAATTAAAGTTTTGTGCAGGTTATGCACAAAAAAAGAAAACATTGAGTGGGTTCCTGCAAAATATATTGCATTAAATAAGTAGTAGATTTAGATTTACATTTATTTATTTCATGATAAAAATTACACTATAAATTTGCATCAATGTCAAAATTATGCTTATCTCCTTATCATGATCAGTATGTTTGTAATTTGATTTAACCTTGAACTTTCTGCAGAGAAAAAATGGCCGCTACTGTTATGTAAATTTGCGAATAAATCATTGGACGCAACACTAAAAAAAATACTGTAAAATGATCCTTACTTTACCTAACAAATGGTGTCCCTAGTCCTAAGGGCTAGGATAGTCCGGGATTGTTTAAACGAGTGTCGATGTTTTAATTAAACTGTCCGGCTGATCGATGCGCGGTCCGGCCGGACGGTTATAACCACTCTAATGATATCTCACTATCTCACCTACTATCGTTTAATAGTAAGCATAGAGTAACTTATACTAGAGTGTTACTGTCATAGTAAATTTTGTAACCCCAGTAAATTCACTGCCATCTGTCGACACACTTTAAAACTAAAAATAAATATTTATAAAAATACGATAAAATGTATTTAAATATGGATAAATGATTTTTTTATTTACATTAATTATTTTTATATGATTTTGACCCATGTTCTTTCACTGGTATGCGTTAAAATTATAAATAACAAACGAAACAGTCAACGCCCTCTATACGAGTGTAGGCCAAAACTAGTGGCGCCATCTGATCGAGAATCAAATTTTCGTGATTTTCGAGGCACGTTTTTTCCTTAGACTGTATCCATCTATTACGGAGTTATATCTATCTTTGATAGTAAGTCACAGGAACCTCTAGCCGCCGCCGGACAATTAGCCTCATGCATGAAGTTTATATTTGAACGAAATATGTTTTATTCGGATGTTTGTTACCGTTATATCATGTTACAAATGCATTTACGTTTTTAAATTACCATTTAATTACTTAAAATTATAAATAAAAAGTACAAAAATTTGCCCGCGAAAAGCTAGTGAGCGAAACGCTCGAAACGCCACGTGACGTCACGAGTTCGACAGATTAGTGTCATTAGTAGCAAACGTCAGTTGGGCCGCCCAACGTGTGACGTCATCACGCTCTGTCGAATTCGCGCCAAAAGTTATGAGCGTTTCAACCGCTCAAAAATTTTCAACATTTTAAATATTTTTTAATAAAATAATGTTAAGGTTTACAAAAGTATTTTTATCATTTCCGGTGTTCCAACGATATAAATTATGAATCCAAAAATAAAAATAAATTCATGCATGGAACTAATTAAAGAATGCTCTCATTTTTCTCTCGTTGCTAGAATTTGTAATACACAGAAAATAATGAAGGTAGAATCGGCATCCTGTTCCCGGGTGTCTGGGAAGACTTCGGCGAAGTAGGCAGAGCCCTTCGCTACCAGAACCCGTGGGCGGAAATAGACCGCTGGCTGCTCAACCGGCGCGAGGTGCAGGGAACGGAAACGTTCGCTGTCGTCAGTGTTCCGGAAACGGCCGTGAAGCCCCTGATGGACCACGGGCGCCGGCTCGGCTTTATGCTGGGGTCGGTGTACGTGAAGTTCGAGGGGCAGCGCGGCAAGTTCACGGAGCAGCCGCCCGCCAGTAGCACTGTCACCACTGACGACAGAACCACTGCACCACCCGAGCCCATGGTCACTACCGAGGGGACGCAGGCACCTGTGGACGAAGTCCAGGTACCTGAGTCCCAAGCCCCAGCGCAGTCCGCTCCCGTCTCCGAGAAGGATGAAGAAGAACTTCTCCTTGTCTCCTCGGAGGATGAAGGGGAATGCGCGCAGGGGCTAGGTAAGCTGGCCATCGGCAAGGAGGAGGAACCGATGGAGGAGGGTGATCCCAGTAGTGGAGCTCCCTTCGCCGACTGGTAAGTTCCTCCAAGCCAACCTCCACCACAGCGAAACGGCGACGGCACAGATCCGGAAGTGGTTGGAGGTCAACACCACAGCCGTAATTCTGATCCAGGAGCCGTGGGTCAGAAGAGGCTCTGTCTGCGGGCTCCGTAACTTAGGAGGTAAGCTAACAGTCTACTCGGGTCCGGACAACCCCCGGGCCTGCATATACACAACTAATGATATACAAGCGCAACCTCTAACGAGCTTCTGTTCCAGAGACCTGTGTGCCATAAGGCTGCACGGGGCGCAAGACTCCAGCCTGCAGGAAATGGTCGTAGCCTCTGTGTACATGCCGGAGGCGGACGACCCACCACCTCACGATATGACAAGGCTGGTCAACTACTGCGAAGAGGCGGGGCTCGAACTCATCGTGGCTACCGACTCAAACGCACACCACCCCCTATGGGGCATGGAGACAGGTAACGAGAGAGGTAAGAAGCTCGTCGAATACCTATTCACCACAAACCTTAACCTCCTTAACACAGGTTCACAACCGACATTCATAAACAGACGGAGCAGAACAATCATTGATCTGACCCTAGCGACCGAAGAAGCATCGAAACTCGTCTCGGACTGGCATGTATCGGAGGAGGTGTCGTGCTCAGACCACAGGTGGATTCGATTTGACATTCAGGTAAAAACACTCACAGCAGTACCAAGGCGGGACCCACGTAGGACGAATCGCGACCTCTACACCCTGCGTTTAAGCGCAGCATTGGAACAGCAGGGGGGTCCCCTCAAATTGGAAGGCACAGCGAGAATTGAAGAACAGGTAGACATCCTCACGAACACTATCCTGGATTGCTACCAACAGGCATGCCCATTATCCACCCCACCGACAGGAAGCGGAAGGAAGAACAACTGGTGGGGACCTGAGCTGGAGAGACTCAGGCGCAAGATGAGGAGGCAACTCAACAGAGCTATGAACACTGGCGCCGACGAGGACTGGGATAACTACAAGTCCACCAAGGCCGCGTACAAAAAACGTCTCAGGTACAGAAGCACAAACTCATGGCGCAAGTTCTGTACTGACATTGAGACCACCATGCAAGCTAACAGGGTAAGGAAGGTCCTCTCCACCAACTCGACTATTACCTTAGGATCCCTGCGTAAGCCAGACAACTCTCTCACCAACTCACCGGAGGAAGCAGAGCGGGTCCTGGTGCAAACACACTTCCCGGACTGCGCTATATCGCACCCAGTGAGTCTGGGGGAAGAGGAGACTACTCCGACAGAGGACGAGTGGCTACAGACACACGAGGTAATCAGCCTACAGCGCACGCAGTGGGCCATAAACAGCTTTGACTCCTTCAAGTCTTCAGGAACGGACGGGATCTTCCCTGCGCTACTCAAATGGGGCGGGAAGCATCTCACCCTGAAGCTGACCATCGTTCTGCGCGCCTGCCTGGCTCACAGATATGTGCCGAAAAGATGGAGAGAGGTCAAAGTGATCTTCATACCGAAACCAGGTAAAGGCGACTACTCGGATCCTAAATCGTTTAGGCCCATCAGCCTGACCTCCTTCATGCTGAAAACCTTGGAGAGGTTGTGCGACAGGTATCTGAGGGAGAGGGTGCTAAGTAATGTGCCCCTACATCCCAACCAACATGCCTACAGCCCTGGCAAATCTACAGAGTCGGCACTTCATGCAGTGGTAAGCAAAATCGAGGTGGCGATCAAAAGCAGGTCCATGTGCTTAGGAACCTTTATTGATATAGAGGGAGCTTTCGACAGGACCAGGTTCAGCAGCATAACAGCAGCACTGGTAAGGCACGGTGCGAATGCAGTTATGACCAAATGGATAAACAACATGTTGAGCCAGAGAGTCATCAAACTCGGGACAGGTGAGACACAACAGGCACTAGTGGCAAAGGGATGCCCCCAAGGCGGAGTCCTATCACCACTTCTATGGAACCTAGTGGTGAACGACCTGATCACTACACTAAACAACAATCACTACTACACGATCGGCTATGCCGACGACATAGTGATACTAACGAGCGGCAATCATTCAGGTACGGTGTGCGAGGTTACCCGCTCTGCACTAGCCATCGTGGAGCGCTGGTGCATTAACAACGAACTCACAGTCAACCCACGCAAGACGGAGCTGGTTATGTTCACCAACAAACGCAATTTGGGAAACTACCGCCTTCCCAAACTGTTCAATACAGAACTCCAACTATCTGCAGAGGTAAGGTATTTAGGGGTAATACTCGACAGCAAACTAAATTGGAGCAATCACTTAAACAGCAAAATTGACAAAGCTACAATCGCATTCTGGCAATGTCGTAGAATGGTTGGTAAAACCTGGGGACTAACTCCCAGGATAATTCTATGGCTCTACCAGGCAATCATACGACCAATAATAAGCTACGGCGCGATAGTATGGTGGCCACGCACCAAACTATCCACAGTGGAAGCTAGACTACAACGACTCCAGAGGCTGGCCTGTATGGCGGCCACGGGCTGCATGAGAACAACACCAACTGCGGCCCTGGAAGCCCTACTGGGCCTGCCGCCGCTGCACCTCTTTATACAACAGGAAGCGCTAGCTGCGGCGGTACGTCTCAAAAAATCTAATCTCTGGAGACCGCCTAGGGTGCCACACACCGAGATCCTCTACGAGGCCATAGGTAAGGAACCGCTAATTGAGGCGGTGACTGACAGGATACCCAGGCAATTCGTCTTCGACAAAAAGTACAAAATACAATTACACGAAGAACCCCATGAAGGACTCAACCCAAGGGAGCTGAGAATCTTCACGGATGGATCAAAGACAAGGTCAGGCACTGGCGCTGGGGCATTCTCAGAGGACCTAAACATACACATCTCGACACCACTTGGTGCACATAACACAGTCTTCCAGGCAGAATGTATGGGCATCATAATGGCAGCACACGCAATCGTCTCAAGGAAAGTACTGGACTACCCCATCCGCATACTCTCCGATAGTCGGTCGGTATTACAAGCCCTGCAAAGTTATACTTTGACCTCAGGGCTAATCTACGAATGCCACAAAGCTCTATCAGAGGTATGTACCACCAATAGCGTAACTCTGCAGTGGATTAAAGGACACAGCAACTCGCGAGGTAACGATGCAGCCGACATATTAGCAAGAGGAGGCTCGGAACTGAAGGTGGCAGGACCGGAGCCAATCCTACCTCTGCCATATGCCTGGCTCCGGAACATGCTGCGACACAACACCAAGGTAAAACACCAACAGTATTGGACTAACCTAGGTACCTGCAGACAGGCGAAGGAAGCCCTCCCGACGATCAACCCAGGTCTGTCACGGAGGCTGCGACTGCTGAAGAGGCCACAACTCCGGCTACTAACTGGAGCCATAACTGGCCACGCCTCACTAAACAAACACTTACTAACCATGCGTGTTACAGATAGCCCCCTTTGCAGGGCATGCATGGAGGCAGAAGAGACAGCCGCCCACGTCATCCTCGAATGTCCAGGGGTGGCAGAATACCGGGCACAATACCTCGGTTCGCCGGGGTCTCTCCCAGAAGTCGTCGGCAACATCAAGGGTCTGCTAGGCTTCTTGGAGGAGTTGGGTTGGCAAGAGTAGTGCCGGCAACCCATCACGCAAAATAGGCGCATCGTAAGACGTCGAGTTGCGGAAACCTAGCCCGCGAACACCTATAACCTATAACCTATGAAGGTAGAAGTTTTACATACAACATTTCTACTCGCTCTATTTTCTTTGTATAAAAATTCAGGACCTTGAATATCAGGTTAACCAAAGAACCTAAGCGTGGCTAGACCTATTTATAGCTATCTTTGAGGCTCTTCCAGTAATTACTGAGCCTATTGAGAGCGCGTTAATTGTAAAACTTGGTATTCAAGCCTCGCTTGTTTAGCACAGTAAGATTAGGACAGTAATACAAGAAAGAATAGTTCAATAAAAGCTTAGCTGAAAGTGATCCAGCTGATATCGCGCCATTTCGTGCAATTCAGCTCGTGCGTGGTCACCATGGCTGGCTTCTAGCTGAAGGGCATATTTCGAAGTATTTCGGCGTTAGAGCGTTTTTACATTGCCCGCTCCGATATCGGATGTAGGATCCTGCAACCGCGTTAAGTGACAAAAACTTTACTGGCGCTTAAGTCTTTTAAGACGATTTTCATCAATTTGAACAATTTCCAAAAAAAAAAACTGTAATAGATGTCATATATTAAGAAAAAGTGACGAAGCCATCCAGTGGCGGCGGGGTGGCCTAGGGGTTCATGGCGTTAGCCGCGATAGCTAAAGACGCCGGTTCGAATCCGGCCTTCACCACTGGAGGGCTTCGTCACTTTTTCTTAATATATGACATCTATTACAGTTTTTAATTTATATATAGTAGTGTGACTACTTAAAAAAACACAAATCAAAAATATTTAATAAAAAATAATTTGATTTGTTCCCAAACTTGTTAATTTCCAAAAAAACTAAACGACAGAAAAATTATATCTAACTACTGAACCTGATAACTAAATTTCACGAGAAACGAAATAAAAGTATGAAAAAGGATTATATCGCGTATATTAGTAGTATAGTTTTATTTCATGAGTAACTATCGCGGTAACCGAAGACAATATTATTTACGAGAAACGGTTAAGAAATGTGACCTGCGGAGGCGAACATCCGGACATGAGAAAGCATTTTTGCCTAAGCTGAAATGGTCCTTCGCTAACGCTTCGGCCAGCAAGTTGATATTTCAGACTTAGCATACTGGAGCCTTATTTTTGGTTGGGACTTATATCAAGCAAAGTACTTAATTTTGACCAGCACCAAATTTTATACCTACAGTTGTTTCAACTTAAGTTTCTAAAACAGCAATGATAAATAAGAAACATAAATCTGAGTATAATTCAAATTAATATACGATACATGCACACCTAAAATTTAAATGAAATTGTTACGTTGGTTAGGCTTATAAGTATACTTTTATTAATACAAAGAGTATTACAAAAAAATATAACAATTACACATAAAATAAATAATAAAACTAAAACTAACTACAATTATAATAACTAAAGCTAAAAACTTATAAGTATGTCGGTAGTTGCACATTTGTAAATAAAGCAGTCTGCTATGGATCTCGATTTTATTCATCTAAAATTGGCGCAGTCGGTAGGATAGGTAGGGTCGGTAGGAATATTTTCAGGGTTCGGAATAATATGCCTGTTGTTGTTTTTAATTGTACCTACATATTTATAACAATGAGGTCTTGGTAATTAGACCACAGTCTTTGTGATTTTTGTGTAGTTTGAGATGTTATGTACCGTTGTCTTATTTTTGTAATAGACCGCCTAGCATGACTTGCTCTGTCGCACGCGACTCTATATCTATACTTGAAATCATACAATATATAATGGAGTCACGCGTGAAAACGCAAGCCATGCTTAGGCGGTCAGAGCGCGTAGTAGGTAAATATTTTCGCTAAGTTTTTTTGTAGACATCAGCGAATGTTTCTTTGAGAACATAGTTATCAGCTCTGGTGGAGACAGGGAATGCAGTGACTCGCCAACGCCCAGGTGAACGTGTGAATTATGGCATATCACGACACACTACACACACAATTACATACACACTACACTTACAATGATTCTGGTGAGCTGATACATATATCTATATATATGTATCAGCTCTACGATAAACTATGTGTATATTATTAGCATACTTCTCAAATCCTACTGTGCCCCACTCTCCCTTTATCTCGTTCGCGGCTGCCGCGACATGTCTAACCACGTCACGCACAACTTTCTGTTTGCCCCCGCCGCCCCCCCTAATTCCAACTCCTTATAAAACATTTAAATTTACTCCAGTTAACATAAACATAACTTAATTTATATCCTACACTAAGTAAATACGGTCTAAAATGTGTTAGCAAAGGACTCTCTTTGAAGTTATGTGTATATATCTTTTAAGTAATGGGACATGTTAAGAAATTACGTATTATTTCTTAGTCACGCAAAATGCTTTGAGATTTCTTTTTGACATTGTGGGAGCTGAAACGTGTTCTAATTTACCCTACGTGTTCACAACCCTAGAATACTTTCTACAGATCGTGGGTTTTATAGTAGAAAAATCCGTGAAGCCATTGAAATCAAAAAACATAGAAATTTCAATCGAGACGAAGGTTTTAAGATCTCATCCACATGGAACCCAGTCATTAGTAAGTGTAAGCGAAAACAAATATCGAAAGTTGAAAAATCGAATATTGTGAGTGTTGTGTGTCGACCCGGTGACATCCCTAGTGCGCAAAACGTTCAAGTTAATAAACAAGACCAAGTGCGGGTAGTTCGAATAACTCGCGCGCCTAGAAGATGTTGATGTTAACTTTAGCCAGTCTTCTTCGAGACCACGGGGACAACGCCGTCCTCGAAACGTCGGAGGTAAATTTAAAACTTATTTTACGCGATTAAGTCCCGTTGTTGTAAATAATAATGTGTTCTAATTTAATTAAAGTATCTACGTAAAACATATATAAAATATATTATTTTAGTAACAAAATGAGAGGTTATAAACTGAAATAGATTTCATATATTAAAGAAAAAACCAGCACCAGTATCTCTGGTCTTGCTAACTATATCGTAATTTCGTAAGGAATTCGTATAGGAGGTGCAAGCGCGTACTGCTTGCCCTTAGAATTGGTCAAAGACGCCTAGTCTTAGTAAGAAGGCATATAGTCAAGAAATTGGGACGGGTTCCGCCGTGGCGGGGTGGCCTAGGGGTTCAAGGCGTTACCCCGGATTGCTAAAGACGCCGATTCGAATCCGGCCTTCACCACTGGAGGGCTTCGTCGCTTTTTCTTTAATATATGACATCTATTACAGTTTATAATTAATGTATAGTAGTGTGACTACTTAAAAAATACAAATAAAATTTGTTCCCAAAGTTGTAAAAATGAGAGGTGTTTTAATTGAATGGCTTTTTCATGGGTGACTTAAACTGTATTCCTACCTAAGTGAAGACTACACTTTGTTTTTATTTATGATGTAGGAGGCAAGCGAGCAGACGAATCGCCTGCGGTGTCAACATGGTTGCATTTTTATCACCTGTCACTATGCCTGTCACTTTCGCACTTACTTACTTGTTAGAAAGTGACAGGCATGGTGACAGGCGATAAAAATGCTACCGTGCTAAGCCCGCTGATCATTAGCGATTTCCGTCGCCTATCGCATCTCTTTTCTTGAAGGTCTTATCGGTCTAGAAATCCCGCTGGCGACAGTTCATTCTACAATACATATTTTTTAATACCACGACGGTGGCAAACAAGCATACGGCCCGCCTGATGGTAAGCAGTCACCGTAGCCTATAAACGCCTGCAACACCAGAGATATTACATGCGCGTTGCCGACCCTTTAAAAACCTGTACACTCCTTTTTTGAAGAACCCCATACTGTAGCCCCTCGGGAAAACCTCGGCAGGGAGCTCATTCCACAGCCGAAGCGTACGCGGGAGGAAATTCCTCTTAAACCGCACAGTACGCGACCATTTAGGTGCTAGGGTGTGAGGATGAACGAACTGCCGATGGCGAGCGGTGCGGTGATAGAAAGCGGCCGTTGGCATCATGTCAAACAATTCTTCAGAGCACATTGTACAGGCGGTAGAACACACATAAGGAGGCGAAGTCTCTCCTTAGACTTAAAGGTTCAATACCGCTTGTGAGTTTTTGATCGTCGACAATTCGTACGCGTTCGCCTTTGGACCGAGTCGAAAGGTCCAAGCTGGCATCAAGGTGCTCCTGCCCAAAGGTGACAGCAGTACTCCATATGGGGTCTGACTTGCGATTTATATATATAGCATCTTCTATACATTAAATACATAACACATTTAATAATTAGGTATTGTATTAAACGCGTCGGTCCACCGACGCGTGCTTTCGTTGAAGATGCTCCTGTGTGGAGCGAAATATGTCGAGCAGTTGTCTACTTTAAATACTTGTTGACCCAGTTAAATATATTTAATACACTAACGTGATAGTTTGCTTAGCTTCCTTGGATACTATGCTATATGCTATCCTGCTTTTGAATGCTTTAGGTACCTACAGTTTCCAATCTGTTTCCAGTTTAGATAATAGAAGAGGAAAGATGCTTGGGCACCTGATACGACACGACGAATTTATCAAAAACATCATAGAAGGGAAAGTTGAAGCAAAGAGGAAGAGAGGAGGACCAAGGAGAGCGTACATGCATCAAATAAAGCAGGGGCCGGCAACAGGCGGCCCGCGAACCTCTCACTTGCGGCCCGCGAGCCTCTTTGGCTATTTTGTATATAATTTTGACAAACGACAATACCTGATAGTCATAAATATTAACAAAGTGCGGCCCGCGTCAATTTCGTTAACTACTATGTGGCCCTTGGCTGCTAAAAGGTTGTCGACCCCTTAAATAAAGGATAAACTTAACGTCGTGTCGTATCAGGTTGTCAAAGAGAAGGCAGAGGACCGCGAAACATGGAAATTGCTCCACCGACAAGAGACTTACTCTTAAGTATATGATGATGATGATGAGTTTCCAATCTCTCACTAACGAAAAGGGTTACGGGTACGTTCAAACCGCCATTAGAATGATGATCTGATATCAGTTTACGTTAGAATTGGTCTAAAGGTCTTATTACAGAGCAACACGCCCATACATGAAACTATGTTGATTAAATAGCTCGGCATGTGCTACAGCAAGCAGGCATGCAATATACTTGCGAGGTGTATCGGAGAGTTCGAAGATAGTTACAGGACAAAGGTGTTCGACAATAGTAGATTGTGTCACAAGGGAGCAAAATGATATATTTACGGCGAGGGCGTACAATTGAATCCTAAACGAAGCGAAGGATTTTATAATAGAATCCCGAGGGTAGCGAGGGATTCTAAAGTAGAATCCTAAGCGTAGTGAGGGATTCAAGTGTGTCACGCCCAAGATGGAAATAATCTACCATGTGACACATACTGCTTTTCACATCACCTATGAGGTAATTATGATGTTACAAATATTATTTAAGCTAAAAAAATTATGTGCAAAAAAATGTGAAAATAGTGTCCTAGAACAGAAAAGTGTTACTTTGATCTCTCCTAGCAGGGAAGAAAAGTGCCACTTTGATCCCTCCTAGCAGGGAAGAAAAACCCCTTTTTCGAATTGGTGATGTGAAAATTAATGTTATTTTCTGATCAGTTGAAATCATGTATTCCATTATTTATTTAGTTTTAATTTGACGGTAATTTTCCAATACCTTTTATAATTGTTAGTTTTTCATAAATTGTATTGTTTTTGATTTATCATTGTTGACATTTTATAATTACATGTTTGCATGCTGAATAATTGACGATCATAATATAAATTCATATAGATTAGTGTAAGAATAATTTACTAGACTTATATTGACCGGGATTCAATATAAGTCTAGTGAAACTAACCGTGAATCATTCAAAACTTTAAGAATAATTTATATTGTAATTTATCATTATGAAAGAAATAAACTAAACTAAACTAATGAAACTGACATTTTCCTAACGTAAACTAGCATTTTTATACATAATTCAATTCAATACAATTTATTTATTTAAGACTACGCTGGCCCATAATGTCTTGCAAAAAAAAACAACATTTATAGGAGATTTTTTATACTACCTATCGTGATTCTAGGTAGAAATAACGTAAACATTTACAAAAAAATAAAAGTTTACGATTGAATAAAATGGCCCATTAATTCACTGATATTACAATTATCTTGAGTGCGCGGAATAACGAGGGAATAGTTCACTTCACCAAAATAATGAAGTAACAATTACGAAACCTTTGCCATCAGTCTTTAACTAACAAGTATACTAATAATGTTTTATAGAATTTTTAGTTTTCCGAAATAAAGATTTCCGAAATAAAGTTTTCACGAAAACTATAAAATTAATCCTGCTTATTATTTTTATGTTACTGAAAAGGTATAATGCAGTATTTATTTATAATAATAATAATTTAGCCTACATACGTCCCACTGCTGGGCACAGGCCTCCTCTCATGCACGAGAGGGCTTTTTTTTTAAATTAAGGTTCACCAACAGTGGCAACAACAACTTATAGACTAACACACTTGCATACTATTAAATTATGATTGCGCCACCAATTACAGGCGAACACAGCATGCATTAGTATTTTACTCTAAACAGTTCAATAAGATAAGATACGAAGAATTACCATTATAATTACACAAACTAAACTATAAATAAGCCTAAAATCTAAAATCTTAGACTATAGTCCCCACGCTAGCCCAATGCGGATTGGGGACTTCACATACACCTTTGAATTTCTTCGCAATGTATGCAGGTTTCCTCACGATGTTTTTCTTTAAAGCTATTTATATTTAGCTAGTATTTATTTAATTATTATAAACTAAATGATCAAATAAAACCTTTAAAATTATCCAGTTTGTATATAAAATATCCACAACGCAAACTTCGTCCCAGGTAGCAAAATGACGTCAGCGACGTCATAATGACGGCATTATTACGTCATTATGACGTCGCTGACGTCATAATGACGTATAAATGCTACTGGGGGTCAGGTGGCCACAGATGCAAATCAGAAACACGCTTCGTCCAAAATAAACCAATGATTATATTCGCAACAGGCTTCGTCATTTTGAAATAATAAACAAATTTATACATAATAATTGTCACGAATCGTATCTGGCTCAAAAGTCCCCAATATTTTTTTGCTTCAACCCATAGGGTGTCGGTTGTCGTTGAATAGGTCTTTCGAAACGAATTAGGGTCTGTACTGGGGCCAGGCTTTTATCAATTAAGCTATGAGAATTCTTACTATACTGTGTTTTTATTTAACTTCGAACACAATAAGATTTAGTTACATCGTTTCGCATTGATAGGAGCGCCACACGGCGGGACTTTAATAAACTAAATGACGTTTACGGAGTAACATACATAATAACAGTTTACAGAGACAGAGAGTTACCTTTTAATTTATACTCTAATAGTCTGCAGCAACTAAGAAAAGAAATGCGCCATCTCCTTAGATTTTACGTACCTAAACCGTCTGATATTGCAATAAATTCAGCAAATAGTCGACCTTCTTCAACGTACTGCCCGAGCCATCTTATCAAGACCATTTTCTACAGTAAATAAAAGCTGCAACACAAACACAATGGGTGTAGCCGAGTTTCATTTGTGCACTATTGTGCGAGTAATCAGGGCTAGAAGACTTGAAGGCTCGAAGGCTTGAAGGCTCGGTTTAGATCGAAGTCTCGTGTTCGCCCATTGATGTATTAAATTTAATTATAACGAAGATAGGTCTTAAAGCATTTTTTTTCTTGTTTGACCTGCCATCAGTCGGTAACGACTATAATCAGTTTTGCTGTATATACAGGGTGTCCTTAGCCATTGGACAAAGCCGAAATGTACATATGCATTAGGGTATTTAGAATCAGTATACCAAGACTGATAACAACCGGTGTAGCGATTACGAAGAAATTTACAAATAACGATTTTTTACTTTGGAGCAGCCTGTATGTGTTAATAGCTCCTGAGGTAATAAATAGTATGAAACCTTCTTCGACCTTATTGATTATACAAATACAAATAGTTTATTACCATAAAGGTTGTTTATCCATCAGACTTCAAACTAGGCTGAGCCTGTATAAATTATCTTTTTTATCTATAACATTTTTAAAGAACTTATCAAAAAGCTCGTCGACGCAACCGGTGACCAGAGAGCTGCTGGCGGCGGCTTTCCCTCGCAGCGCATAAGTATTGCCATTCAGCGAGGGAATGCTGCCAGCATCTTTGGCACAATGCCGCGGGGGCCTTATTTAGATGTTTTTTTAATTAAGAGTAGTTTTGTTTTTTAATTTTTATTATTTATAAGTTGTTATTCTTAGTTACTTTTAGTTTTACTTTTAATTGAATTATAAAATGGTAGCAAAATGAATGTATACTTATGAAATATAATAAATGATTTTAACATTGATAAGATTCTGACTTTTGACAAGTTGTCAAAAACACTGCTAATGTTTAATACAGTATGTTTCTTTTTGTAGTCGATCATTGGAATTAATTTTTGTTTGAATTTTTTTTTCTTTTGTTCTAATAAAAAAAAGACATGTATTACAGTTTAGCGATATATATAATATACAAATACTTAAATACATAGAAAACATCCATGACTCAGGAACAAATATCTGTGCTCATCACACAAATAAATGCCCTTACCGGGATTCGAACCCAGGACCATCGGCTTCACAGGCAGGGTCACTACCCACTAGGCCAGACCGGTCTTCATATTACACTAAAACCACACACACACACATCACACTCACACATCGTCACATGATATGTACACAAGGGGTTCTGCTGTGTAGAAATAATGTAATATTTAGTCACTCTCACTGCGCTTGCAAAGATTTCATTATGCAATTCTTACAGCAATGTCTTTCCACTCCCGGCGGCTGAGTCTGCATATTTCATGTCCGTAGATTGCCTTACAATAGATCTCGCATCACATCAAAAAATGTCAGCACACTCGATGAAGACCATGTAGTGTAGAATTAGAAGCTTGTCTCTATATGAGATCTGATAACTTTTTGATACATAGATAGATTTTTATTGGTATGAATCATACACTGTCGGTGATAGTGCGAGGCATAATTGGTCTCGTCTTGGCAACATTTTACATGTTTTTATTGTTCCGTGCAAAACTTTGTTTTGACAAACGGAACACAAGTGATCACTTCGGTCTTGCAAATCAGTTAAATTTCGTTTTTTTAGGTGCTATAAATTTTTCTGTGAATGTATTTTGGTATACAATTTATTAAGTTAATATTATTTGTATATTATCTTGTGAGCTTTTTGCGATCAACTGTAAAACCGCAAGAGTTTTTAATTAAAATAAATAAATAAAAAGAAAGTATTGCCGCTGCACGCTGAATCGCTATCCAGATATGCTTATTACCATAGAGTAACTTATACTAGAGCGGTACTGTCATAGTAAATTTTGTAACCACAGTAAATCACTGCCATCTATCGACACAATTTAAAACTAAAAATGAAGATTTATAAAAATACGATAAAATGTATTTAAATATGGATAAATGATTTTTTTTATTTGCAATAATTATTTTTATGATTTTGACCCATGTTCTTTCACTGATATGCGTAAAAATTGTTAAATAACAATCAAAACCGTCAACGCCATCTATACGACAGTAGGCCAAAGCTAGTAGCGCCCTCTGATCGAGTCAAATTGTCTTGATTATCGAGGCACGTTTTTTCCTTAGACTGTATCCATCTATTATGGAGTTATATCTATCTTTGTTATTACCTACAATTTGTCTCAAATGCTGCATCTAGTGGTACCTAGTGATTTCGAGTCTGCATATTTCACGCTATAGCACAGATTACTGAAGTTGAAGGTCTTCCAATTTGAATATGATTACTTTACATGGCGAAGCTGGCTTTTATACATTTTGGTGTGGTCTTCACAGCGGTCGAGTTATATTTTCACAGAAAAACTAATGTCTAGGGGACTGGAGTACCTAATAAGAAACCGGCCAAGTACGAGTCGGACTCGCGCAACGAGGATTCCGTACTTTTTTGTATTTATTTGTTGTTATAGCGGCAACAGAAATACATCATCTGTGAAAATTTTAACTGTCTAGCTATCACGGTTCATGAGATACAGCCTGGAGACAGAAAGACGCGTCCGTCTGTCGACAGACAGACAGACGGACAGCGGAGTTTTCTAGTAATAGGGTCCCGTTTTTACCCTTTGGTTACGGAATCCTACAAATGTAACGAGCTTGGTTCAACGAAAGTTCTCGATTGCTAAAAGAACAATAAAAAAAAAATTGCTATATCGTCACGAGAATATTTTTTTGTTTCAAGTGGAATATGTATTGCTTACTTATGCAGTAAACTAAAGTGGACGTGTGCACCAATAGGGAGCGTGCATGAATAGGGGGCAACACAGGAGCTGTCAGATTTTTGGCGCGAGGCGTAAATGTGAAGTTTATGCTTCCGATGTAGCCCACAAGATGGCAGTACCTACTATGCACAAGAAAACGTACGAGAACGGTAGATGGTAGCACTTGCTTTGGCAATGTAGGTACATGTTCAAGTTTTCGATTCAGGTCACAAGATGGCAGACCTTAGCTTTGCTGGGCATTTTCCGCAAATCGACATCCAATGTGCCTATTTTGCGTGAGATGGCAGACCTTCCAAATGGAATGTCAAAACCGATGTTGCTGCCCGGATTTTTGATATTAATGTCGCCCCAGCAGTAGGTATTGTTGATGTGTCTAAATCCTACTTTCACTAAAAGTTATACCAAACATGTAACGGCCCGATTAGAACAATACTTATTAAAAGTCACAGCGGTACGATACCGATCTGTCAATGACAAAAGTGACGTTTTTTTGGTTTAAGAAATGTTGTTTTGTTTGAAGTATTTTAGTAATTGTACAATCGCCCTCGAGTAGGACAATTGTTTTTCGAGAGAAATTAAACGATCTATGCCAGTGAAAGCGAATCAATCAAAGCCAACTCACCCCGTGTCTGCATGTCGAACGCCTGGTCGGTACCGACACTCTCCAACGGCGAGGTGATGCTGTAGGGACTGCTACGAGGGTTTTTGCACACAAATCGACAGTTTTTTACACGTTTTGGGTTTATCACTGCGAACGAGCTTGCGCCTACGAGAATGAGCCGCCATCGAATCGATCTACCTTCAACTGGCTTTTCATAAACGTCAAAAATATTCGAAAACTACCCTACCTACTGTCGCTAATCAATGTATTCCATTTTACGATATATAGAATATTTCTAAAAAAAAAAACAACAATTAAAACTAAACTAGATATGGTGTCCGGAACCATCATTCCGCCCACCAATACGAAGTATTTTACGAATAAACTAGTCTATAGGTAAAGGACACAACTTTACCAGAGGCCTTTGTAGTAGACCTGATTGTGACCGAACAGTAGCTACACGGGAGATCCCGTCTTTGCCCGGATGCAAAGATACTATACGACCAAGAGACCAATGAAGTGGCTTCAGTTGTTCATTTTTAATCAATACTAATGTGCCCACCTTGGGTTCATCAATATCCGAGTGCCATTTCGCGCGTTGATTTAACGTATGCAAGTACTCCAAATGCCATCGCTTCCAGAAATCACGATGGAGTTTCTGAACAAGCTGCCAACGACTCGAAATGGAAATGTTTGTATCGCTAGTTGAAGTATCTACGAGTGATGTCAAGGGCTCTAAGGTGAGAAAATGTCCGGGTGTTAACACCGACATGTCGTTTGGATCGGAATTCATCTCACATAGTGGCCGTGAGTTAAGGGCCGATTCAATTTGGGCGGCCATTGTAAGAAATTCCTCATAAGTTAGGATTTGATTCCCTACAACGCGAGCAAGATGTGTTTTAAACGATTTAATGTTGGCTTCCCACAAGCCGCCGAAATGGGATGCGGCTGGTGGATTAAACGAGAATTCGATACTCTCACGAGAGGCTGCGTCTTGCATGAGAGGTAGTAACGCGTTATAAGCGCCTACGAAATTCGTACCCCGGTCACAATGTATACGTTGGCAACGGCCACGGCGAGCGATAAATCGACGCAGGGCAGCGAGAAAGGCTTCGGTGGTCAGTCCTATAACGAGCTCGATATGTGATGCTTTGGTCGCAAAACATATAAATAAACACACGTGTGTTTTAAAAGGCCTGGCCCCACGATAGCGTTTGATGTATGTGGGAAAAGGACCCGCAAAATCGACACCGATACACGAGAATGGTTTTACTTGCGAAATTCGAGTTTTGGGTAGGTCTGCCATACGGGGCACTAAAGGCTTAGGATTAGAGCGAAAGCACTTTATGCATTTCGATAAGCGAGAACTAATCACGCGCTTAGAAGCAAGGATCCAAAAGTTTTGTGCAATCAAGAAATTTAGCGTGCGTAACCCCGGATGTTGATTATCATTGTGTACTTGATCGATGACGAGCTGTGTCATGCGATCCTGACTGGGTAGCAGTAAGGGATGTTTGCAATCGTAATCGAGTTCAGAGTGAACCAGCCTACCGCCCACCCTCAACAAACCGGATGTATCGATAAAAACACTGAGTTTTCTGAAATGTTTAGGCAACTTTTTACCGTCCTTAAGAGATTTAATCTCACTCGAGAATGACTTTTCTTGAGTCAACTTTACTAAACTAGTAAGGGCACCATCGAGTTCCGATTGAACAAGTGGGCCGAAACGTCTGTTGTCAGGGTTACGACAGTTATGTACGAAACGATGAACGTAAGCGACAATGCGCTTAGCCTTATTCAGACTCGAATGTCTGGATAAGAAGTCGTCAAGCTGGTTGACGGCAGTGAACAATACGGTCTGTTTGGGGACCCTTTGTTCGTCCAACAAATCCGATTCAACTTCGATAGACAACGGTGACTTTGGCCAGGAGCTACTGTCAAGTGCCAACCAAGCGGGGCCTGTCCACCATAATGGATGGTTTACAAGTTCTCGAACCGTGACTCCGCGAGAGGCACAGTCGGCCGGATTGGTTTCTGACGTGACATGGCGCCAGTGACCAGCAGGTATTTTCTCTTGTATGTGACTTACGCGATTACTGACGTAAGTCTTCCAGCGTTGTGACGGCGAACGTAACCAAGAGAGTGTCACAGTGGAATCAGACCAACAGAATATATCCTCAAATTTGACGTCTGCGCCGTAGACTTCCTTTACGTGTTCGACGAGGTCTGTCAGCAAAACTGCAGCGCACAGTTCCGAACGAGGAATAGAAATACGTTTTAAAGGAGAGACCTTACAGCGTGACATTATCAAATGTATGGTGATGCTACCATCGCCATGCCGAATGCGAAAGTAAACGACAGCCGAATATCCCGCCTCCGAAGCGTCACAGAAGCCATGCAGCTGAACACTACAAGACTCTGTCGACGGAATGAATCGAGGTATTTCGAGAGACGACAATAAGTCGAGATCTAAACGATAACGAAGCCAGTTTTGGCTGATGTTGGGGGGTGCTACCACATCCCAATCTAATCCAAGAGTCCAAAGATCTTGAATTATGCGCTTGAACGAGAGTGTCAAGGGTGTAAGAAACCCAAGAGGATCGAATATGCGTGCCAATTCCGAAAGAATATTTCGTTTTGTACACTTTTCATGAAGCGTATTGACCGTGAAAGTGAACGCGTCACTGGACGGGTTCCACTCCATACCGAGCACCTTAACAGGAGATGTCGGTTCCGAATCGAAAGAGAGCGTCTTATTATGACAATGGGTCGGGTCGAGATTCTCGAGCAAGCGGGGGCAGTTGCTCGACCACTTGCGGAGTTCGAAACATCCTTTCTCTAGGATCTTGACAACCTGAGACTGAAGGTCGAGAGCTGATTCGACGGACTCAGCGCCTGTCACCACGTCATCGACGTAAATGTCGCGGTTGAGGACGTCAACCGCACGAGGATACTCTTTGCCTTCATCAATGGCCAATTGAATCAGGGCTCGAATTGCGAGGAAACTGGACGAAGACATACCGTAGGTTACGGTATTTAGACGAAACGCTTGTATAGGTTCATCGAGCGAGAACCTGAATAAGATGCGTTGAAAGTCTCGATCGGTGAGAGAGACTAAGATTTGTCGATACATTTGGCGTATGTCGGCTGTGAAGACAACCGCATGCAAACGAAAGCGAAGTAATATCGAAACGAGATCAGATTGCAGTTTCGGTCCAACGAGCAACTGATCATTCAACGAGGGGCCTCCAGCAGGCTGAGCAGTTCCATCGAAGACTACCCTTAATTTGGTGGTGGCGCTGCTGGGCTTGAGCACGCAGAAATGCGCTAAGTGATAAGCACGCCCGTCTGGTTGGGGTGCAACTGGCTCCATGTGACCAGCATCGAGATAATCACGCATGAAATCATTGTATTCTGTCCGGAGCTCCGGTGCACGAGAGAGTCTCTTTTCGAGGGAGAGCAAGCGGCGCTCGGCGAGGGCGCGCGAGTCACCAAAACGAGGATCGACAGTTCGAAACGGCAAGTGTACGATATATCTCCCGTTCGAGTCACGTGTGTGAGTCGAGGCGAATATTTTCTCACACGTGACTTCATCATCAGTTAAGGGCGAAGCGTTAGGGAGACTTTCAATTTCCCAAAATTTTCGAATTTGGGAATCCAGCGATTCGATCGAGCAAAACAATGAAGTTTGGGAATGGGAAGTTGCGCAAGGGGCCTTTCCCATGACAACCCAGCCAAGTTTGGTCTCAAAGATTGTGGGTCCTTCGTCACAGTTGTGACGGTTACCCAAAGATATTTGACAAAACACATCCACCCCCAATAAGGCGTCAATGTTCCCAGGTTTATCGAAATTAGAGTCGGCGAGTTCGAATGCGCTGACGCATGACAGCCGATCTATGTCAATTTTTACCGCAGGCTGATTGCTGCATATTTTGGGTGTAACAAAGGCTTCGACGCACATTTCGAAATCAGATTTCATGCTGCGAATGTTAAGAGTGGTATAAGAAGTTGTCAACGTTGACACCTCACAAACACCCTCGATAGAGGCATTTTTTTGTCGTATCGGAAGTCCAAGCCGCTGCGCGCAACGTCGCGTAATAAGGTTTGGCTGACTGCAATTATCTATGACAATACGAATTTTTTGATAACTACCGAACTTATCTAGTACCCACACGCACGCAGTGGCGAAAAGAGAAATTTGGCCCACAGGTGCTGGGTCGGATGCAAGCATGGTCACTTGTTTGTCAGGCAAGTGCCTTGGGGTGTCGAGGGGCGAAGACGACGAGCAAGTCGCGGCTCCAACGTTGGTCGCGGCCGAAGAACCGACGCTGACCTTGGAATTGCCGCTTTCGATATCGAAATGAATAGTAGTGTGATGAGCGACATTACACTTTTGACAACGAGACTTCGAGGGGCAAGTTTTAACTACGTGTCCAGAACGTAAGCAGTTGACGCAGAGCCGATTGTCCTTGACAACAGAAAAACGCTCGTGAGGAGTCTTGTTCCGATATTCAAGACATTTAGCAAGATCATGATTTGACTTGCATAACACGCAAAACGATTCGATCGAGGTGGCGCTAGTGGTGACTAGCGTTTCATAGGTTGAGCCCGCGGGTGCGCGATCCTGCGCCGGGCGCCAGGCAGCGGTGCGCGGCGCGGCGTGTGTGCGCGCGGTGCGCCCGGGTGCCGCGGGTGCGCGCGCCGCAGGTGCGGCGGCGCTCTCTGTGAGGTCAGCAAGCTCTAATGCTTGACCGGCCTTACTCACGTATTCTAACAACGAGTCGAATGACGGTACGTCCTTGTTGTCGTTCTGCAGTTCAAAACGACGACGAGTATCCAGGTCCAATTTATTGATCAATAAATAAAACAATGGGAAATCCCAATCGTTGACGGGAAATCTCAAGTTTTTCAAAACCGCGATATTTTCTTTGAAAGTGTCTACGAGTCGGCGTAATTCGCTAGGCGAATTAGATTTCAACGAGGCGTTCTGAATTTCTTCCCAATGTCGGAAGGCTAATTTTCGTTTGTTATTATATCGATCGATCAAAGCCGCGTAGGCGTCTAAATAATTGTTATCCGATAAAGGAAACCCTTTTAACAATTGCAGTGGTTCACCCGAAAGGAGTGAAATCAAAATCGAAAACCGCTCAATATTCGACAATCGTTTGTTTTGATGCACCATTGTGTTGAACATGTCGTAAAATGTTCCCCATGATTTAATGTTGCCATCAAAATTGACAAGATTTAAGCGAGGCAACTTAACGGACAAATCAGTTCTATTTGTCTCGCCCTCAATACTAGTCGCGGTCGACAACGAAGTATGAATCTCGATTATTTGAAAATATTTATCGTCAAATTCTTGACGTACGACATCCTCCTGGTCTAACTCATTCACATCCGTTATTTCCGAAATAAGTTTCAAGTGGTGGGTTTCAAAGCTAGAACAATAGCCGTCTATTTTGCTAAATCTAGACATAAACAGCGGTAATCGCGAGGAATCCGCCTTAGCCTGCAACCCGGCGGCTAAACATTCGTCGATACGTTTGATCGATATTTCGCGTTTTAATTGCAAATTGCGACGAGCAAGTGCCTTAGACATGATTAGTTTAACTGTCTACCAAACGCGGTAATTAAATGTAAAAGGAACTTTTTCGATAAACAAATCAAAATGTAGAACGAACAAATTTCAACCTTATGCACTATGATATAAGGTTCACCCGCCACTATACTATCGAATACACAACTTATAAATAATATTTGCGAAGAATAATTGATCTCACTACAATAGGTACGAAAATAATTCTTGTGAGAATTAATATAATGATAAATGTTCAAAACGATTAGAATTGAGACTTGCAATTCAATTATTTTTCGAATGATTACGAATGTAGAATGTAGGTGACGAAACGAAAACACTAATTAAATGAATTATTTCACTACGACAACAAAACAGTTAGCACAGTGTTGTGCTGCCGTTGGAAAATAGACCTTAAACGACTGAGAATAAGTTTGCAAGTTTGCGCCAATTATGAGTGCGTAACGTAGGTATCTAAATAATTTCAGCAGAAAGTAACTAATTATTGATTAGGATTAACTATGTGATTTATGTGAATATTGATGGACATCTATCTGTGAACATTATTCGATAATAATGCACGATATTTGTATAGACTAAATACGTAGGCAAAATATTACTAATTTATCTTATGTACTCGTACTATTGTGTAAATTATATTTGTCTATGTGTTATATTCACTTTACAAAATAACAATAACTAAATGTAATTATCGCTATTCTTAAAGTCTCCAAATCAACACTATTGTTTATAGGTTATTTTATTACGTAATCAGATATGGCACGCGGTGCAAATATTATCCGACTAACTTTAGAAGTATTCTATTCCAACGGTATCAATACCAAATTCAATGCCTATTAAATTTGGTCGTATAATATGATTGCATCATCAATTCGATGGGCTAAAATTCGATATTTCAATATAATATGCTAAAATAACTGTATATCTATAGGATTTTAGGCGTTTTAAGGTAACTTTATCTATAGGTAGCTAAACGATTGCTTATTATTGGACTTTGGAGGAATAATGGCTACAGGCTCGATGATCGAATTACCTTTGCGATATTTAAATAATTACGAGGATTATTTATACGAAAATATGACTATGTATTGTGCGATATGTACGATAAGCGAAACGAAAATTAACGATATGGTAACGAGACGAGATTAGCGACAGTTGTAACGAAACGAAAGTGGTTCAACGTCACTCCTGGCCCCGAGACAGGTTAGCTGTTCTCAGTTTGAGGAGGATCCGGTTCGAAGGACCAAATGTACAATCGCCCTCGAGTAGGACAATTGTTTTTCGAGAGAAATTAAACGATCTATGCCAGTGAAAGCGAATCAATCAAAGCCAACTCACCCCGTGTCTGCATGTCGAACGCCTGGTCGGTACCGACACTCTCCAACGGCGAGGTGATGCTGTAGGGACTGCTACGAGGGTTTTTGCACACAAATCGACAGTTTTTTACACGTTTTGGGTTTATCACTGCGAACGAGCTTGCGCCTACGAGAATGAGCCGCCATCGAATCGATCTACCTTCAACTGGCTTTTCATAAACGTCAAAAATATTCGAAAACTACCCTACCTACTGTCGCTAATCAATGTATTCCATTTTACGATATATAGAATATTTCTAAAAAAAAAAAACAACAATTAAAACTAAACTAGATATGGTGTCCGGAACCATCAGTAATAGTAATCACTTTCTTGAACTTATCCCTATAAGGGATCTTTTCCAGCTAACCTTCGAATCGGACCGTAAGTATATTCTGATTTGTAATTAGATTCCAAAACACTAACCTCACTCAGATCCTTTTTCTTTCGTAATAATGGAAAATATGTAAAGAAGTAAACTCAAATTTCCCTTTTACATACTCTAGCATTTAAAATAAATATAGATGTATCATTTTAGCTTTGTTTAGTTTCTTAAAACATACGGAAAAGAGAAAAAGTGAGGTTAGTTTTATGGAATCTAATTGCAAATCAGAGTATAATAACATGTCATGGGTTACAAAAAACACCTTCCGCAAAAAATTCATTAGAACCCACGCGTGATTTAAAAACGGCCGTGTAGATAAAAGTGATGAATCCATGATCACTTATCATAATATATCACTGCGTAATGTCCTGTATAATGGTGGCCATTCATCGCACCTATCATAACATGTTGGATACAGGAGACAATCACAGTCGGCCTACATTTAAACTAGTCAATAGGACAGGCTATCATTTTATCGCTATCGTACCAATGAGTTTTTCGGAACTTATGTACGAAATATCATTTGATATCAAAGATAGATATAACTCCGTAAAAGATGGATACAGTCTAAGGAAAAAACGTGCCTCGAAAATCACGAAAATTTGATTCTTGATCAGATGGCGCCACTAGTTTTGGCCTACACTCGTATAGAGGGCGTTGACTGTTTCGTTTGTTATTTATAATTTTAACGCATACCAGTGAAAGAACATGGGTCAAAATCATATAAAAATAATTAATGCAAATAAAAAAATCATTTATCCATATTTAAATACATTTTATCGTATTTTTATAAATCTTAATTTTTAGTTTTAAAGTGTGTCGACAGATGGCAGTGAATTTACTGGGGTTACAAAATTTACTATGACAGTACCGCTCTAGTATAAGTTACTCTATGTTTGATATTTACCAGTCGCTTTTCGGTGAAGGAAAACATCGTGAGGAAACCGGACTGATCCTAACAAGGCCTAGTTCCCCCTCTGGGTTGAAAGGTCAGATGGCAGTCGCTTTCGTAAAAACTAGTGCCTACGTCGATTCTTAGGATTAGTTGTCAAGCGGACCCCAGGCTCCCAGGAGCCGTGGTAAAATGCCGGGATAACGCGAGGAAGAAGAGGACAGGCTATCATTTTGACCCAAAATTGGAACTCCTATACAGGATATTTTTGACCATGGGGCTTTAAATTCAGAGCTCGATTCTACTCGCCAAACTGAGCTACTTTTATTATGAGTCCAACCCCGAAATCGCGAAAAAAACTTGGCTTTTTCATACATTTTGGCTGATCAGATGTCGACGTTTTCTATGGAAAAGCAAAAAAAAAATTCTCGATTTTAGGGTTGGTCTCATAATAAAAGTGGCTCAGTTTAGCGAGTAGAATCGAGCCCTGAATTTAAAGCCCCATGATGTATAATAGGTTCTAAAATGGAGGGGAGATCAATTTTTTTATTAGGGCTAACTTTACCCCAAGGGCTGTAGAAACCCACCTTTATGGCATGTTTTAAAATGATATCTATTCGGCGTTGGGGATACACCTACTGTATCTTACTACAGAGCAAAACGGGCAAATAAAGCCTTCAACTAGGTGAGCTCTCAGGTTCGCAGCGGGAAGTGGGGGTGGGTAAAGTAGGGGGGGGGGGGTAACAAAGATTGACGACATGTGAGGGATATTAATAAAACACGAGGTATAATGTTACACTCTATTTTTAGGTAAGGTAGTGCCAATTTTGTCAAGTGTTTTATCTAAGATTTGTTTTTGAGAAAAGATAAAAATTGCTAAGTTTACTGAACATTCATACTTTATTTAATTCGGAATAAATAATCTCCAAGTTGTAATACAAATCGAAATAATTTAATTGATTCCCTAATTGAAGGCACCTTGCAAAAACGAAAGTCGCCAAGCCAAAGAAACAATTTGCGATTATTATAACTTAATTTAATTGAATTTTTATACTTGCTTTGCCTTTTTACTCTGTATTATTTTCTACTTGAACATACTTTAACTGAGAGATCGTATTAAAATAAATCAATGATAGTGTTCAGTTTTTTTGTGCAAAACTTTGTTTTGACAAACGGAACACTTATGGGATCACATCGGTCTTGCAAATCAGTTAAATTCGTTTTTCTCAGAGACCGCTTGAGGTAAATACCTAAAATTTGAAACTGTTATAGAATTATCACCATTAATATTGTAAATAAGTCAAAAGCGTTTATTTCTTATTTTACAGTAAAACCACATTTTAGTCATTTTACTTAAAACTGATTTGTAATTTGTACTATTTTTATTAGAGCATCTTGATAATTTTGAGCAACATGACAAAATTGCCTTTGGATTATAATTTATAACAAAAACTTATGTACTATAACCTATCAAATTATAAATGATTCCAATGCGTAAAAATTGTCTTGAAAATAATATTGTATAATTTAAATCATGAATCAAAGAGTCATGTTATTAATGAAGAAAAAGGTGGAAGTCGTAACAACTATTAAAGAAAGGAAAGCTTCATATTTCGGACATATATATATATAGAAACGCAAAATACGACTTGTTAAAACAAATAATTGAAGGGAAGATTGAAGGGAAACGAGGACGTGGCAGAAGGAGAATATCATGGACAAGGAACATAAGAGACTGGTTAGACGTGGACAGTACAGAAAAACTAATTCGCATGACTACTGATAGAACGGCATATAGGCATAAGGTCGCCAACCTCTGGGACGGAGAAGGCACTTGAAGAAGAAGAAGATAATTTAAATAATAAGAATCTTGTCAGGAAGTCGTTATATCGAAATATGTTTAAACAAGAGGCGAGGTCCAGAAATGCATGCAAAAACTACGAGCTCAAGGAATTTAGAGCGGGGCTTTAAATAAACATAATATCTTAAGTAAACAAATTGCTTTTTAAAATGGAGTATTTTTGTCACAACTAAATGGAGACAGTAGCGAGAGTAGAATAACTAGATGATGCCTGCCTTTATATTAGGTCACCTTTTCAGAACTTTGATAAGTAAAGCCTGACCAGGAATATATGATCACGCGCCATGTTGCGGAATTTCACTGTAACTCATTTTTTCATACTATACTGAACTGTCACTCTATATATGCACAACAACAGCGCCCTCTTGACAATGATCATATATTTCTGGTCAGGCTTTACTTATACAGGCTGTCCAGCGGCAGATTTCCGATTGGGTATTGTTGTTTCGATGTTGATAATTTTAACACTATTACTAATTGAGAGGTATAACACGCTTTATGACAGCTTGGAGCCTATGATCCAACTCTTCTCACAGCAATCATTTCACATACACGGATAGTGTTCCAGAAATAATTTAATCATAAAAACAGCTAAACCAACGCAGTGGTAGCATTCGATAGGGGGTAACCACTATAAAATGGAATTTAAAATGTACTACGCTATTGGATGAAAGAGCTGGACTAAATACTGAGCAATGTAATTAAAAGTTGCTCTTCTGTTCCCTCCCCTATACAATGCAAGCCAGAGTGCAGTGAATGTAATTCTGTGCAGTAAATAAAAGAGATTGCATTAAGACCCGCGCCGCGGGTCAATCTCGGACATTTTTAATCCTCTGCAGTATATGTAAGTGGTACTTGATTGCGTGAATAGGTACAGTTTGTATTGAAATGCACCAATTGGTACATTAGATTCAGCAACTGAAGAGTCAAGTTAGATATTTTCGATACGGCAGTAATGCATGGTTAAACAAATACATAATTGATATTTATTTGTATAGGTATAACATGTCAGTGCAAAAAAAAACGTCAGTATGTGGAATTGTTTGCCACCATGGTATATCTATAGCCTTAAGTCGTTATGCTATCAAGCGGTCATTATCTCAGGTCTGGGTGCTATCTTTTATTCAATAAACAACTTTTTAAGTACCTACTAGCAAAGATAGATATAACTACGTAATAGATGGATACAGTCTAAGGAAAAAACGTGCCTCGAAAATCAAGAAAATTTGATTCTCGTTCAGAGGGCGCTACTAGTTTTGGCCTACAGTCGTATAGATGGCGTTGACGGTTTCGTTTGTTATTTAACAATTTTTACGCATATCAGTGAAAGAACATGGGTCAAAATCATAAAAATAATAAATGCAAATAAAAAAAAATCTTTTATCCATGTTTAAATACATTTTATCGTATTTTTATAAATCTTCATTTTTAGTTTTAAAGTGTGTCGATAGATGGCAGTGAATTTACTGTGGTTACAAAACTTACTATGACAGTACCGCTCTAGTATAAGTTACTCTATGCTGGAAGCTATTGTTTCAGTAATAGTAAGTATATCAGTGGCGGCGCCTCAAACATTGAAATATAAATTAGATAGGATTATACTACTCTGATTTGTAATTAAATTCCAAATAACTTCTTTCGTAATAATGGAAAATATGTAAAGAAGTATACTCAAATTTCCCTTTTGCATACTCTAGCATTTAAAATAAATATAGATGTATCCTTTTAGCTTTGTTTAGTTTCTTAAAACATACGGAAAAGAGAAAAAGTGAGGTTAGATTATAGGAATTTAATTATAAATCAGATATTAGTATATTAATTAGTGAAAGGAATTGTTTGAATTTAGGCTACAACAGCAGTACTGCTGCTGCAGAGCAACAACAATAAATATGTAAATGTAGAAAAGGGGTTCTTAGACATGTTTTACAGTTGGTATTAGCTATAGCACAAAAATTATTCAATGGTTGTCAGATTTGCCAACCCTTGGCTGGTGACCCAGCGGGCTAAGCATGGTCGCATTTTTATCGCCTGTCACCATGCCTGTCACGTTCTAACAAGTATGTAAGTACGAAAGTGACAGGTATAGTGACAGGCGATAAAAATGCCACCATCGCAGGACTGATGGCCATTATAACATTTAAAACTTTCGCGGTTTAAACACATATTAAATCACATTTAGAAACGGGTCTATCGCGAATTTATTTTGTTACCTTTATTTACCGACGTTTCGACACAGGTTTCACTGGTCGTGGTCGCGGTTAGCCGCGGTTAGCCGCGACCACGACCAGTGAAACCTGTGTCGAAACGTCGGTAAATAAAGGTAACAAAATAAATTCGCGATAGACCCGTTTCTAAATGTGATTTAATATGATGGCCATTATTTCGCACAGCGTATTAATCTAACTGTTATTTTACTTCATACTAGAAGTATTATTTTGAGATTCCGGTGCCGTTTAGAGAGAACATTCTTACGATAGATGTCGCTATGCGCCTTTCTAAGGCGTGTAGGTAAGCAAGAGGAAGAAATGCGCACGCGTCTGGTAAGCTTCGGTAGGTACGTAGATGAATATTCAATTCAATTCAATTGAATTATTTATTTATTTCGAATCTGAAAGATCAATATAGTGTTATCACTGTTATCCATATATGTGCCATTTTCAACCAAAAGGGTACTTATTGTCGCTTGTCAGTAAGGCGCTATTTCCATATAGCTTCAATTAGAAATCAACCTTATCGACAACCGACAATGTGGTACCTTTTGGTTGAAAACGTCACATATTTCCATTTTTGCTTTAGTTTAAAAATATGACACGAAGAATTGACAACAACCATTATCTATGTAGGTAAATACATTGGTCGCGCCAAACACAGGACATGCACAGGACCCTTTTGACAACATCAAACTGTCAACCATGGAGACTATATAAAGCAGCCAAATCTTTATGTATGAAAAGTGTCCATCAAAAAACAGTAATTAGGCGGCGCCACCACCGAAATACTACCAAAACCAACCTACGTAATTTGGTCGGGTTATTTGTTGCCTTATATGGTTCATGTTATACTCATGTCCCAGAGCCTAACTAGCGCCACCGGAGAGATTAGGAACTATTATTTAAAGCTGAAAGCGGTCACTTTTGCAACAATTCTGCCATAAGAGATTGGCATCCTTTCTATACCATCCATACATCATTATCTATGTAGGTAAATACATTGGTCGCGCCAAACACAGGAACAGGACATGCACAGGACTCTTTTGACAACATCAAACTGTCAACCATGGAACACTATATAAAGGAGCCAAATCTCTATGTATGAAAAGTGTCCATCAAAAAACAGTAATTAGGTGGCGCCACCATAATTTTAATTCTAATTTTAAATTTTATATTTATATTTTTTAAAGTTAATTGTATTTTCATTTAATTTTAATTTTCATTTTGTATTTTAATTCTAATTTTAATTTTAATATTTTAATATTTGATATGTAAATTGTATATGGATTCCGAATTGTCCGAAATAAATGAATTTTATTTTATTTTATTTTATACACCGAAATACATACTACTAAAACCAACCTACGTAATTTGGTCAGGTTATTTATTGCCTTATATGGTTCATGTTATACTCATGTCCCAGAGCCTAACTAGCGCCACCGGAGAGATTAGGAACTATTATTTAAAGCTGAAAGCGGTCACTTTTGCAACAATTCTGCCATAAGAGATTGCGATCCTTTCTATACCATCCATACTGTCAACGCACTAAAGTTAGATATAAAAACATGAAATTGGCTACAGTACATAAACGTTTACTAAGTCATTTAGGTAAGTGAAGCCTAGTGCTATAAACGAGCACATTTCTCTCTAATGCGGAAAGTTTTTACATTACCTTATGTCCGCGGCGGGACCTTAGAGTAATGAGGCTTAACGTAAGATAAAACGATATGACTGGTTTTTATTTTTATATATCTTTACACCTGAGCTGTGACATTATCAAAGAGGATATAATAGGATAGAGCGGTACTACTATCATAGTAAATTTTGTAACCACAGTAAATTCACTGACATCTATCGACACACTTTAAAACTAAAAATGAAGATTTTAAAATTACGATAAAATGTATTTAAATATGGATAAATGATTTTTTATATTTGCAATATTTTCATTCATTATTTTTTATTATTTTGACCCATGTTCTTTCACTGATATGCGTCAAAATTGTTAAATAAAAACGAAACCGTCAACGCCATCTATCCGAGAGTAGGCCAAAGGTAGTGGCGCCATCTGATCGAGAAACAATTTTCTTGATTTTCGAGGCACGTTTTTTCCTTAGACTGTATCCATCTATTACGGAGTTATATCTATCTTTAGACAAGAACGAAGTCGATTGAAGTATTAAATATTGAGTGTAATATCAGTCCGCGAAATATCAAATTGAATATAAATTTCTTCAAAAAAAAACCTTTTTGACGTTTTCTGCAGAAACGTGTCGGCTGCATTACAGCAGACATGACCCGCATTGCTGCAGCAAATATTAAAATCGATGTCACCGCCCGGATTTTTGACATTTGCGACAGCATATCGGGAGTAATGTCGCGCTGCAGTAATGCAGCAGTAATGCTGGTGCAGTATGAATCCGAACTGTACCTTTCGAATGGTATATCTATTCTTAAAGTATGTACTCACCTAATTATTGTGTTACAGACAGAACAGAGTAATTGCACCAAACCGCCAGTCACCGTTAAAACGTTCGTAAAATTTTATTGTATGGGAAGTTTCATAGTTCACTGCTGAGTGACGTTGATCAGTCTGTGAAATGAGGTTGGTGCAACTGGCCCTTAATCATGAACTGCATTAGTAAATCTATTCTATTCCAAGATGTTTATTCTCGGTAGAGCTTTTACCTTAATAAACCTAACAAAATAAACAATTAGGTACAAAATTCATAAGATTAATGCAACTTTGAAGCACTAAACAAATCCTTAAAGGGTATTTGCGTTGAATCTTGGAATCAGAGCTATTCATAATACCCCGGGCTCGTTAAATTACATAAAACGTTGAGCTCTGCAAATGCGAGTTTCTTAAAAACATCACACGAATGCTTAATGCCTAATTATGTACAGTTACATAAACTGTTTATTTTGCACACATAGCTCTCAAAATTTTGTATGTTCAGGAACCGCAAGTCACAATCGCCACTGCGGTATTTTATCACACTCACACATTACACACTCAATAAAACGTCATCTCGATTGATACTAGAAATGAGGTCAAATGAAATTCCTTTTTTTTATGAAATAGGAGGCAAACGAGCAGACGGATCACCTGATGGTAAGCGATTACCGCCGCCCATGGACACCCGCAACACCAGAGGGGTTGTAAGTGCGTTGCCGGCCTTTAAGATGGGAGTACGCTCTTTTCTTGAAGGTTTGAAGAAATTTTGAGACATGTTCGAAATTTGAATTCGATCATTTAATCGGTATCGACCTTTTTTATAAAAATGTATGGATCTGTCTACTCCACGATATTTTCAATCGAAAATTTCGCTAATAGAAACAATATATAATTTTGTTAAGTACCAATATAACCAAGCGATTTGTACCCTGATAAACTAAATTTAGAGAAATATTAAATTGGAAACATGATTACGTGAGACTTGAAAAATGTTGGTCTAAATGTTGATTCGCCCTCATACTCTGGCAAGCCAACTGAAGATTCTAGGCACTTTTTGAATACATCTCAAGATGATTAAATGCAGCACTAGGGAGATTAAGTGCTTACTTCTGTATAATGCTGAAATATGAAAGATAGAAGAAAACTCACTGAAATCTGAAAGTTTGTCGCAAAAGCGGACTTTATTAAAAGTTTCCTGTTTGAACGTAATGATCTTAATTATTAATTGTAATTATACAATGTTAATTTAGTCACCTGCAATAATTTACGGTGTGAATATACCTATATAGGTCATACTGAGCAACTTTTACTATGGGACCAACCCCGAAATGACGAGAAAAAAATATACTCTCCAATACAAAATATCAACATTAGCTAGCCAAAATGTATGAGAGAGTCAATTGTTTTTTTCGCGATTTCGGGGTTAATCCCATAGCATAGAGTAACTTATACTAGAGCGGTACTGTCATAGTAAATTTTGTAACCCCAGTAAATTCACTGCCATCTGTCGACACACTTTAAAACTAAAAATGTAGATTTATAAATATACGATAAAATGTATTTAAATATAGAATAATGATTTTTTTTATTTGCATTAATTATTTTTATGATTTTGACCCATGTTCTTTCACTGATATGCGTTAAAATTGTTAAATAACAAACGAAACCGTCAACGCCATCTATACGACAGTAAGCCAAAACTAGTAGCGCCCTCTGAACGAGAATCAAATTTTCTTGATTTTCGAGGCACGTTTTTTCCTTAGAATGTATCCATGTATTACGGAGTTATATCTATCTTTGCCCATAGTAAAAGTTGCTCAGTATGACATGTATTCACGCCGTAAATTATTGCAGATGACTAAATTAACACTATGGATAATGTAAATATGTATGCACTCACATTAAGAACAAATGCTTTACATACCTCTAGGTACAAAACTTCTACTTGTTTGCTCTATTTTATTTGTATAACTGTTTTTACCAACGAAAACTAGTGCCAGACACAAACTGGGATCCCTTTGTTTGACATAATTATTGGAAGTCATAATGTAATGATTTTCATATTATCATTAGTCATAATTATGAAATCGTTAACTTTTCAGGATTTTGCTCAGGTTATCCTATAGATAGGTTAGGTTAGGTTTGTTTTATGGCAATCCTGAAAAGTTACGCGTTTCTGAGAAACCAAATTATGACTAACGAAAATGTGGACAAACAATACATTATGACTTAGAACTATATGGGAAACAATAGAGACCCGTTCAAATCACTTGTCATGTAATTTAACCTTGTCGTTTTACAATGAGAGCGTAATTTCGAATGTATGGGAGCGGCTTATTGGCGGCGGGTTCGTGTGGTTCTTAACTACTAGCTATCGTTACTAATCGATAGGTTATAATTAACCTTTCTCATCCAGACCCAATCACAAGTTTCTACATCCCTACTCGACACAGGACCAATTTTCAACTCAATATTTTCACTTCTAGCATTCAATTCACATTGCAATACTATTTGAAGACAAGCCATTTTCAACCTAAAGTTGATGGATTAAAGTTGAGATAGGTTTGTTTTAGAAACGCGAGTATTGAAACAATCCCTCTTTCTTAACGGAAATATTTTTAATTGGCTCCTGGACTATCTAGACTGCAGTGGTTCTCAAACTTTATGTGGTGGAATTACAAAATACACATTACACGTGATAATGTGACATATGTTTAAATTAGTGGTACTTTGTTTTAAAACTTATTTATGTTGAGTGCGGCTTAAAATAGGAGATCGTGGGTTCTCTCACTGCCGGCGCTGATACGCCGTATGATCGGCAGTGAAGTGGCATGGGTGGCAGTGGCCACCGTTAGCGTCACCGTCCTGACGCAAAAGGAGGCCGCTGAACGAATGCGCGAGGACGACGCCAACTCGCTCCCTCAGCGCCGAAGGAGGCCAGGCAGGCGGCGAAGAGCCTTCGCAGCCCGAATGCTGCCGCCCTAACAGAAACTGCGTGACAGAATCTGCGAGTGACAGAACCTGCGAGTGATGGGTCGGGAGCCCCATCACTCGCCTGAAGAGGTTTCCGAGCTGGAAGGCCCTCAAGTGTTCCGAGGTGCCTTCAGCGGAGTAGGCTGCTGGAGCAGCCCCAAATTGATGGGCCCGCAAGGGCAACGCCGGCGCGGTCTCGGAGGTCTGCAAAGTTGTTCCCGTAACCCCGCCCAAAAGCGAACGTCGGAACACCCCAGAGGTTTTAGTCCGTGCGAGTCGGACATACCCACTCGGCCTCTCCCGGGTCGGGTGGGATCCCTAACGGATTTCCCCTGGGTAAAAAAAAGAAAAGAAAAAAAAGGAGATCGTGGGTTCGATTTACCTGTTGCTTTTCTGTGAAAAAAAAAACGAATAGATAGATAGATAGCGTTTATTCGTGGCAAAAAGAGGAAAACACGTACATAGGTAACACAACATAAATAATATAAGCCACGAAATGATCCCGAATCAGCATGGTGCTAGCCTGGCTGGGCTAGCGCTGATCTTCCGTCGGGGCCATGAACTAGTAGTGCAGTAAGAATACTAACACCATAGAAAAGATTATGTGTTAATGTAATGTTTACCCAGGGATTGGCTATTGTATTTATAAATGATGCTATGTATAAATTGAAATAAATGCCATGTACTAAGAAAAAGTGACTAAGGCCTCCAGTGCCCCATAGCTGTAATCGAACCAGCATCCTCGGCTATCGCGACAGGTGCCTGTAAAAATATTTTCTGAAAATAATTTATTCTAATACTTCTAATAGTAGTGATGCTATGTATGTTTTATGTCATTATATGATATCACTATAAATGTAGTATTTAAAAATTATTATGTGTTTAAAATAATTAATAATCAGACCTATTGATGTTAACTTGTGAAAGAGCCCTTGAGAGCTACGTAAAGAAAAAATAATTTTATTTTCATAGAAAGCATCGTGTAAAGTATTTAAAAGTGTTTGTAAAGTTTTCAATACAATAATATAGACTAATGTCGTGAGAAACTGTCGTTCACCGTTCCTTTAGTTTATAAGTTTGAGCACCGCAGTCGTAGACTAATTGTGCCTGCGAGATTGTCCGAGATGGCCGTTTGACCAATTACTGTCTCCGTTATCGCTCCGGTGAACTGGTTATTTCTCGATTGTTCCATCTCGATTTGTAGTGGCGTAGCGAAAGAAAAAGAGTAGTTGATCTTCAATTCATATACAGTTAGTAAACTCCGTTGGCTAAGCGACCCAAAATGAGACTTGGCCTCCGATACAAGAAAGCGCCACTTTTCTCGGTCCTGGGCGACCTCTCGCCAATTGGTGACTCGAAGTTCGCGTAGATCCGCCTCCACAATGTTGCACCAGCCATACCTGGAGCGTCCGATAGGACGTCTTCCTGGCTGACTGGCTGGCTGGCTGGCTGGCTGGCTGGGCTGGGCGTCTCAGGTATGCTCTTTTCACGTTCCGATCTTCGTCCATTCTCTCAAGCATACCGAATGTTGGGCTTTGTTATGCGCGTCACCAAACCCTTCAAACAAAAGCTCAGCCTGACCTGTCTTTTTCAAACTTTAGTTCATTCCAATCTTGAGTACGCCTCTGTTGCTTGGAACCCTTTCTATAATGTATACTGCAATAAGCTAGAAATGGTACAAAAAAAGTTCTTGCGATGCCTTAATATTCGACTGAAGAGTCCACTATCACTACGAGACCGACGTAGCATCGCCGACGCAGTCATGCTGCGTGACGTATGTGCAGGCGACTTGGACTGTCCAAGTCTCATATCTAAAATATACTTTCGTGCTCCTCCTAAACTAACGCCGCGCGGTCTACACACCTCTTCAGTCTTCCAAAGACAAAGACTAACGCCGGAAAACGTGCACCTATATATAGAATGTGCGATCACTACAATAAGTCTCTTCTCGAGATTGATCTCTTCTCAAAATTCCGCGCCCAGTTTAAAACAGCAGTCAAAAATGTATACCGGAACAAATCACAAACATCTAGGTAACTTTTTAAAGTGAATCTTTTATTTCTTTCTTCCTAGCACATAAGTCTAAGTACTCGTACATACTTACATAATATATTATAATACTAAGTCTCTCTCAACACTTGTAATGTTGCGAACAGCATGTTAGTTAAGTTAAGTGGTAAAGTACACATATATATGTTCCCCGTGAGATACGTTTATGGAAGCATCTGTATTCAAGGACATTTATGTTATTTTAAGTTCTTAGTTCATCCCATGTATGTTTTCTGTGTTCTCCCCGCAATAAATAATAAATAATAATAATATGGCCCAACCAACGGAGTCTGTGAGCTTTAGTCTTACCCATGATAGAGGTTCAGCCACTAGGTCTTCAATCTCACGTACATTCTTACTTTTTTTCTGCTTTCGGCCAATTCTAATTTTTTTTACTATTTTTTCCAAACTTAGCATCACTTTTATGAACGTGTGCCATGGGGCGTGTATCAGATTATATATACATAATAGTCGGTATTTGCCAATTAGTGGAGCTTAAATTTATTGCATGCCCAAATTGAGCAGGTAGTTTTGCTGTAACTAAGGCATTACAACGTAGTAAAGTTACATTACAATTAAAAAAGGTATATTAATTATTTATCTAGTATATTGTGACTTTAAACAAATGTATTCTCTTACTTCTCTCCAATGAAATAATATCTTTTAATCAGTATTCCAACTTCCGTATATTTATGGTCTAGTTACATATTTTCCTGAATCACAGTACTGTATGATTTGTACGTGAATTCCGGAAGGACAAGCGCGGGGCTCGCAACGCACGTCCGCGCGGGTCATGTTCGAGCTGAGACGTGGCGGTCCTCCGTCTGAGAAGGTTCGGCTGGTGTAGCTGTTGCAGGCGTTTATTGTCACGCCTACTGGTTTCCCGAATCCGCAGAACTGCGTATGTAACAAAAAAAAAACATTATTATTAATTAACATTATTATAATTAAACTACTGACCCCCATGCTCGGTATCAAACTTCAAGAACGAGTGAGGAATGTCGAGATCCGACGCCGCACCAAGATGCGAGATGTGGGAGACGTCATTACCGAAATAATCCATCCATCCTGTCCTGGCCGGTTTCGGCCACGGCGATTGGGTTTGTACTGGCTAGTGAGAGCGAAGGTCGTGAGCTCTCAGGTGGCTGACGTAGCCTATTTTTGCAGTGAATGTACGGCCACACTCACCGCAGGTCAGCACCCCTCCGACAAAATTGTAATTCGTCACGCTTCGCGTCGAGTTCCACCGTACCGAAATAAATGGAGTTGGGCAGGACATGTTGCCAGGCAGAGTGATGGCAGGTGGACCAAAATGTTGACGGATTGGTGGCCGCTTTCGGATGAAAGAAGCGCCTGGCGTCCGTTGGCTCGTTGGGTGGATGACGTTCGAAAAATCGCGGGGCACTTTTGGATGAGACTAGCCCAGGACCGGGATAAGTGGCGTACACGAAGAGAGGCCTATGCGGAGTGCGGAGTGGGCGACTGAAGGCTAAATGATGATGATGATATGACTGGCCGCCACTTCGTCTTCTTTCCTCGGGCCTCAAACTATCTCCATGCCTAATTATTTATTGAAATTGGTTAAGCGGTTTAAGCGTGAAGAGGTAACAGAATGACAGTTACTTTCGCATTTATGATATATTATTATTATAAATAGTATGGATAAAACTTACGTCGTCAATGTTAATGACTTTCCCCTTTTCTGCATCTAAACTAGAAACCTCAATAGGCCCTAAAAGTTCTACATGGTCTGTGTCGTTTCCTGTGAACAAAAATATCAATTAATTACTAAAATCTGGCAATATTATTAAAAAATCTAGGTATCAGAATTCAGAAAACAAATAATATCAAGGCTTAACGTAACTTACTTTCTATGCATCTCGCTCATACTCGCGTATTAGTGCGAGCGAGATGTATAGAAAGTAAATTACGAAGACGTTAACGTATAATTATATCAGTTTTACGGGTGTAGGTCACAAGACTCACCATGAACGTTTGAAATGCATACGGCGTCGGCGGCGGCGAGCAGCGCGGCGAGCGCGAGCAGCGAGCGAGCGAGCGGCGCCATGGCGGCGGCGGCGGCGGTGGCGGGAATGGCACGAATGATACGCGCCAGTCAGCCAGTAAGTTTATTGTGCACATCCTGTACAGTTGTGAGTAATCAAATTGCTCCGGCGCTACACTTAACACAAATCTAGAGATGATTCGGTCACATTCACAACCTCCGTCGAGATAACACGCGTCCACGCAGTGCGCAGCGCTAAACCAGTTTATTAAGACCCATTGCTTACGGCCTGAACGCGGGCTACCGGTGTCTTACAAGACTGGTTCCGGGCCTACTACCGCAGCCTTTTTAAATACAATTGCGCCACGGTAATTTATAAAGTGAGATATGAAGTGAACTTTTTATTGTAAATCACGAATCGCGAGGATCTCGGGGGCTCTCGTAACCCCCGGGAAATGCTACAAACAGTGAATTACATTAGTGAAAACGTCAATATGTTAACGAAAAGCAATAGTGTACGTTCGGACAATAATAGTGATATGGACATGGTCCCAATTAGTTCGGAATCATGCAACAAAACAGATACGGACAAAGTGAAACTAGTGAAAGTAGATTTGACAGACTTTAATAAAAATATAGTGCAGTGCTGGGAATGTGAAAGTAGCTTCCAGATGGACACTCCCCTATGGGGTACAAATCAAATGAACACTAGGAAGATCCAGTGCAAGTTGTGTACCAACTTCTTCCTCATCAAGGCTTCACTCAAAGCAGAGCCAAAATACGACAACGGCACTCTGAAAATCGAATCTGCAGTGACTATTTATACGACAGGACTAAACACCGGCGTAAAGAACATCCGCCCATGCCTCAACTGTAAAACCATGAAGGAACTGACCACCATACCCATCGAGAATTTCTCATCCGAGGAGTGGTTCATCTGCAAGTGCGGGAAAAACCAGTGCGCACTCATTGAATTCGTTCCAGAAGGCGCGAAATCACCTTTGGCTATCAAGAAAGTAAGCAGAAAGAAGAATCGCGGAAGCAGAGCGATGCAGAACATCGAAGCCTCTAGAACGCTCCAAGCACCAAGCGCTTACGGGACTAAAAGCCAGCAAGCGCTAGTACAGACCCAACAAGCAAGGCCGCAGATACACGGTGGCGCGTGCGCGCCCCCGACCGTCCAGCAAGCTCCGCTCACCGGTGCAGTACGACAGCGGGATAGCGGGTACGTGTACGCACCCGCGCTAAGCAAGAATAGTGAAAATGCCCAAAGCCAACCCGCACAAATAAGTACCAGGTGCGCAGGCACAGTAGCACAGAGTATTCCAGATGCGTGGATAACCCCAAAACCCACTCGACCTGCGCCTATTGCGGACGGGTCCAAAGTACAAAAAATGGCAAGCGACAGCAATCTCATCTCGCAAGTTAATCAGAACAGTATGTCACAATTTAGAATACCAGTGACAAATCAATACGAGGTACTACCAACAGAAAACAGACGAGCCAAAAGAAAACGTACGAGCGTAAACAATTGTACGACACCGACACAGAGGAATACCCACATCCCTAATATAATAATCAGGGATGAGAACGCAATTAAAAATCAAGACACACTAAAGAAAATCCGAGACACAATAGCAAAAAACAGCTCAACGCTCAATGTTATGGGTCGTCAAATAAAAATCAACCCGGAGAGCGGAACGGCCCGTGAGAATATACTCTCTGCACTCGACGCTTGCGGGATAGCCAGGGTAATAGCACCGAAACCGAAGGCCGACAGACAGCCGGCGACCAGGATCGTGCTTAAAAATGAAACCTACGGAGAAGACGTCGACACCATCGCTAACGAAATAGTAGACTGCATCGGCATCAAACCAACAGCAATCAAGCCACTAGGGAGAGCAGGGAAAACACACCTACTCATCTTTGATGGCAAATACAAATCAAGAGACATTCTGGAGAGCTTCAAAACCTCCGATAGGAAATTCTTCTGTGCTCCCTCCATCAAGGTCGAGCCATTCAAAGAAAACCCGAGGCACATTGTTCAGTGCAAAAAATGTTATGCATTCGACCACTCCAAGCAATCGTGTTACGGCAAACAAGAAGAACCGCAGATAACCATCACTACGCCCGAGGGCACAACGACGAAAGTCTGTAAAAATTGCAAATTAGAAGATCACGGTGCGAACAACGTCAAATGCCCAGTGTTCAAAAACATGATTGAGAGGCAAATGGAACAAGCAAAAATTAAGCAAACAAAGAGGGAGGAGAGAATCAAACGCTCAGTGGTAAGACAGGGTGTCAGATACGCAGACATCACAAACATGAGGCTATTCCCCACTCTGCCACAAAACGACATACCACAACAACAACCATCCACAGAACAAGTCCCGCTGACAATAGGCGGTCTCACACTCGAGGGCCTCTATCAGATGCAGATACAGATGCAACAGACACTGACGAGGCTGATCGACACAATAAATAAGACATTCGCATCTTAACATTCAATAACGAAAAAAAGAAAATACAGAATTTAAAAATATTACACTTGAACTCCCAAGGAATAAGAAACAAATTCTCAGAAATAAAAGCACTAGTCGAGAAATACAGACCGGCTATAGTCATTCTAAACGAGTGCAAGATCGACTTTGACAAACACAAATACGACATAAAAGGGTACGATAAACTCACCCACACACTAAAACGACACTTAGCCACGGCCATGTACATACAGAGGGGACTAAGATGGACCGAAACGGAAGTCACCCCAGGATGGAACGACGAAAACAAGAAGATCGAAGGTGTCGGCATCAAACTGTTCACCAACCACGCCACCGGACAATATATCAATATAAAAGGAATCTATATTCAAATTCCCAACCAACACCACGCCAAGGAAGAACTGGAGGAGACCCTAGCCGACGAACCATCAATCATCATCGGCGACATGAACCTACGCATGCACACCCTAGGCCACAGGCGAAACGTCGGCCTCGGTAACATTATTAAGAAAGCAATCAATGACGGAATCTGCACCCTGAAACACGCAAACGCACCATCCAGACCCACCAGCCAAGGCAACACCATCCTGGACCTGGCTATCATAACACATCAACAGCTCGAAGCGCAGGCCAAGCAGGTAGAAAGTGTTGGCTCGGATCACCTGCCTTGGCTGCTAACTGTGAGGATTGAACACAACATAGAAGAGCACCTATCTCGTAACACGAAGAAAATCTACGAGGACGAAGAACTGAGAGATGCATACCAAAAGACAATGCGGGAAGGACTTCGCGACCTTAACGAAGACTTCACTACCGAAGCGGATTGCGAGAAGTATGTCGAGACAGTGGAAAAAGCAATTGTCGCAGCCCTCGACACTCACGCACCCCTCAAAAGAGCAACGAGACATGAACAGCTACCGAAGGAAATCAATGATAAAATTGATCTTCGAAACAAACTGAAACAAATTAAATGGCAAGCAAGACACTGCAGCCTCGAACTCCAATTCGAAACACGTACTCTCTATAACCATGCGAAGAAAGAAGTCGAAAAAGCCCTAAAGGAATACACCGAAAAGGGCTGGCTTGACAAACTTCAAGATCCGCGAGACAACAGATCACAAATGTGGCGCATTCAACGGAACATGAAAAAGCCAATCGCCAAACTACCTAACATCACGGGGTGCAGTACGGAGTCAGAAACGATCGACTCACTTACCGACACAGCCATAGTAAAAGAGGCCAAGATAGCAAAAGAAGATGAGGGTACCGAAAAGACGACTCCATTTCAACCGCTCGACCCAACGTGTAAGAGCGAAGTCCAACGCGCACTGAGCAAATTCAAAAACAAGAAGGCTCCAGGTCCGGACGGAATCAAGGCAGATGCCCTTAAACTTGGGGGAGAAGTCTTCACTGAGGCATTCGTGCCTCTCGCTAACTTTGTACTGTCCACAGGGTACTTCCCTAACCGTTGGAAAACCGGCGTATGCATATTCCTGCACAAGGCTGGCAAAGATCACCGCCAGGCATCATCGTACCGCCCGATTACACTACTCAACATCATGGGAAAGCTATGTGAGCGGCTGATCCTGACAAGACTCACTGCTACGGTCAACCGGCTGCAACCACCATTCCAGCATGGCTTCACGAGGGCCAGGGGAACAGCGACCCAGATACTACGTACCGGCAAAATAATTACCGACGCGCTAGCCGTGGGCGACAGCGTCTCCATGATATCTACGGACCTCTCGAAGGCCTTTGACTCCATCAACCACAAAGGCCTGATCAACAAACTTCAGAACAAAGATGTCCCCAACAACGTCATACAAATAATTGAAAACTACCTCGAGGGCAGGAACCTGAAAGGTAGATTCAGAACTACCGAAACCGACGTCAAACAGATACCCCACGGCGTGCCACAAGGCTCTATCCTGGGGCCGGTAATCTTCAATCTGTACGTCCATGACCTATGGGACATACATGACCATATCAGAGGACTCAAACTCTCACAGTACGCGGATGACCTCTGCATACTTAACAGAGCCACGAACCCAGACCATGCGACCATGCGCGCTGAATGGGCAGCTGAAGCCATCATTGACTACTATACGAGATGGGGACTCAAGTGCAATATAGATAAAACCGAGTGCATTATGTTCTCAAAAAAGAAAAAATACCGCCCAACTGTGAAACTGAAACAACAAACGCTGCCTTACCAAAAACATATAAGATATCTCGGCGTCATTTTCGACAAACACATGAAGATGAACGAGCACACAGCAAAAATCGTCAAAAAACTAAAACAAGTCAGAGGAGCCCTCGGTCCTATAATAGGATACCACGCGAAGACGGAACTCGAAACAAAACTGGCCATCATACAAACTTGCATCCTACCGCTGCTGGATTACGGAGTTGTGCAACTACTCTCGAGGTATAGTGCAACGAACCTGTCCAAAATCGAACGCCAATACAGAATGGCACTGAAAAGTGCCGCACAATTACCAAGACGAACACCCACAGAAGTGATCTGGGAGATGGCTGACATCGAAGCTTGGCACCTACGTGCCGAGGACCTCAACACCAAGATGCTAGAAAACATCGCAAGATTACAAATAAAAGATCTTGAAACCCCCGGGGACGCCTACATGGCGCACGGCGAATTCAACCCCCTCAGAGTTAATTATAGAATAGGTGAAGTAATGTATGACCCTAATAAAAAAGTACATAGGCGGTGGCCTACCGATAAAACGAAAGCCCCGCGTCCTCTTAGAATAAGATAGTATGTAAGCACATATAAAAACAAAACACGCAATATGTTTGTATTAAACTTATTGCGAATAAACAAAGCACAGCAAACACAGATCCATTAGGACATAAGTTAGCTGACTCACCCCTACACGACTCCATCGGTCATAGGGACATTTATGTATAACACAAAGTAGGCAAATAAATGACATTCTGATTCTGATTCTGATTCTGATTCTGATTCACAAGGATAAGTCTTAAATTGCAACCTAATTCGATTATCTTATAAGGTGTAACTCGACTAGGAGGCTAATTCGAACGTACATTTTGACATCAATATGATGTCATTCAGTTATCAGTCGCGCGTGCATTTCGCTCGTACACGTATTGGCGCGAATGAGAACAAAATGAAATGAGATCATTTAGATACCATTTTGATGTAAGTTTAAATTAGCCTCTAGCTCTTCAAAATATTATCAATGTAAGTATCAAGTTATGATATGGAATTTGCAATATTTTACATTAGTAATAATTTCTTACGCACAAGCAATCAGAACACATGACTTCTATGATAACAAATTAATGTTACGGTCTGTTTGACGCTGACTCTACTACGGTACGGTGCACGGGTCATGTGCACGGTCTTCGCAAATAAAATCGGCTACGCGAGCAACATGCGAGCACACGAACGATTACAACAACGGAGCTGAAACAGTCGCCGTGGTCGAAACCGGCCGGGAGAGAGTATAGTACATACTACGGTAATATGGTTATGGTTTTATGTATGATGGTTAAGCATAATATTTCATGATGATTAAATAGGTAGGTATGTAATTAGAACTCTGCGTGTTAGGATGAATAATTTACACAATATTAACTTATTACCCCATATAACAAATTTTGATAAGTATAAAATATGAAATGAATTGACCTGTGCAACGTGCGATCTCCAGTAGGTATTTATTTTCAAAAGGATTATGTTTGATTATGTTTTTAAAATTAAATTTTAGAAATTAAAAAAGACGACTGCGAGTCTTCGCAAGCAACTTAAATATTTATAGTCTATGTCACTCCCACTAATAAGACCCCTTACCATGTCAGGGAGTATTGGGATCCTCGGTGTCGACATCTCCAGTGACGTCCAATTCCGTAGCCACCTGGAAGGGAAGGCTGATCTGGCATCCAAAAAACTCGGTGTGCTCAATAAAGCACGGCGATACTTTACTCCGGGGCAAAGACTGCTGCTATATAAATCGCAAGTCAGACCCCATATGGAGTACTGCTGTCACCTTTGGGCAGGAGCACCTGGATGCCAGCTTGGACCCTTCGACTCAGTCCAAAGGCGCGCTGTACGAATCGTCGACGATCCCAAACTCACAAGCGGTATCGAACCTTTAAGTCTAAGGAGAGACTTCGCCTCCTTGTGTGTGTTCTACCGCTTGTACAATGGGCTGTGCTCTGAAGAATTGTTTGACATGATGCCAACGGCCGCTTTCTATCACCGCACCGCTCGCCATCGGCAGGGTGTTCATCCTCACACCCTAGCACCTAAATGGTCGCGTACTGTGCGGTTTAAGAGGAATTTCCTCCCGCGTACGCTTCGGCTGTGGAATGAGCTCCCTGCCGAGGTTTTCCCGAGGGGCTACAGTATGGGGTTCTTCAAAAAAGGAGTGTACAGGTTTTTAAAGGGTCGGCAACGCGCGTGTAATATCTCTGGTGTTGCAGGCGTTCATAGGCTACGGTAACTGCTTACCATCAGGCGGGCCGTATGCTTGATTGCCACCGACGTGGTATAAAAAAAAAAAAAAAAAAAAAAGACCAATCTAATGATTCCTCATCATTATGACCCGTGAAACTATGTAAGATATAGGCCATGCAATTTCCAATTACTAATAAAAATATAATGTAATCTATCAGTTCAATACTTTTTGAAAAACCCCATACAATGCATAGTTTTTTCTTTTAAATAAATATTCTTATTCTTATTCTAATGCCGCGAAAAAACTTCATTCATTCCACGTAAAACATTAGTCTATTTAAATGCCCAAACATTGAGTTGGCACAGGCATCTTCGTTGTCAGCGGTAAGTCTACGGCATAAGAACATTTATTGCCTGGCAACCGCAGCACTAAGTGCACGTCTCCAAAACGAATGTGGCCGCGACGGCGGAGTTGCAAAATAATGGCGACGGCGGAATGAGTGAACACTGTTTTCTTTGTAGGTACGCTCTACTTCTCTTCTTTTAGACCAAGATTCTGGTAAGATTCTTACTTATTATTATAGAATAGAATAGAACAGAATATAATATAAATAATTTACTCGTTAGCACACACAAATAGAAAATTATACAAAACAGAGAAACATAAAAAAGAAAAAGTGCCACGAAATGGTCTCACCTCAGCATGTTGCTGGCGACTTCCAGCGCTGATCTTCTTATACTTATACTCATAATTATAATTTTTTTTTTATACCACGTCGGTGGCAATCAAGCATACGGCCCGCCTGATGGTAAGCAGTCACCGTAGCCTATGGACGCCTGCAACACCAGATATATTACATATATATATCTGAATGATGTCATTTAGTTATCGTGCGTCTCGTTCGCGCCAATACATGTACGTGCAAGCGTGTGAAAAAAGCACGATAACTGAATGTCATCATTTAGATATCATTCTAATGTCAGTGTACGTTCGAATTGGCCTGTAGGTAACAATTTAAGAATATGACGTGTTATAAATTTCAAGCCTATCATTCCTATCTTCAACGGTTTAGGTTGTGCGATGTAACTCCACTAAGAAAGGATTTTTGAAATTTAAGCTCTTAAAAATTAAATGGGGTTGAAATTTTACCAATTTCTACTTAGATGAATTTGCAGGCGGAGATAGTGTGTTATACCTGTAGTGGGGGAGACGGAGGTGAGTTGTAACAGAGGAGAGTTGTGAGATCGCCGATTTTTTTGGAAATTATTAACTGTTAGCGAGTTCGCAACAGTGCGCGTTTGTTAGCTAGTAACTTGAACTAACAAACGCGCGCTATTGCGAGCTCGTTATTAATTAAGGCCGTTCCATCGGTTTGCCGCTGTCTCTGTCACATTTCGCAAGAAAGAACGGGAAAGAACATGCGCGCCAAGTGTCAATTGATCGAATTTTATCGATTTTTATTTATTTTAAAAACTTTACCCTACAATATCGAAATTCGAAAGCTATGAAATTACTATTTAAGTTAAGGTTGTTTTTTCTCCTTTTTTTGTTTATAGTAAATAACCGAGTAAAGTTGAATTAAAAGTCTTAGAGGTTACTTTGGGAATTAATTGTATCGAGCGAAGTGTCATAATTCGTGTATCGGAAGCTATGATATTAAAGATAATATAGTCAATAACTACATATATTTTTTCCACGTCTACAAATATCAACGCTTCTTAGAAAAACATGATCATATAAGGAGATTTTTCGTCTTCTGGCTCAGGGAACCGCCTTAATAGATTATGTCACAACTCTCCTCTGTCACAACTCACCTCGGTCTCCCTTAGGTAACTTTTAGTTAAACATGTAAAGCGAAAATAAAAGCTTAAAATTATATAAACATTGTTAGCCACCAAACTCCAATTGTAAAAGAATAAGTAATGTAATTACACTTAAACTGTAAAAAGCGCTATTGAAATAAATGACTCTAAAGCACTGACGTACATTAAGAATATTTACCGCATGAAGTTAGGGTAAAGACGAGATATACGGGGTGGGTAATAACGCTGATTTAGGGGTGCCGCTTGACGGCTCAGGGGCAGGAGTAGGTGGTTTTACCCTAAGGGGCTCCTTGATTTAAGGTACATTGCGGGAATTCGAATGTGTGATTCAACTTAATTAGTTTACTTTTTTGTGGGGTATTTCGAACTATTACTATACCGCGTGTTTCCTGTAACAGGAGCAACAAATTAAACTGGAGGCTGTACGCCTCAAACTAACCAACTTTTTAAAATTTTGAAATTTTTATCTTTTTCATACTAATTAAATATTATTTTCAATGTACGCTGCCATCTGTGTGTTTGACGTTGCTTGTCACCCTTTAAACATAACAAACTTTGCAATACATTGCGTCTTAGAATAAACTTTAAAGTGTAATGAAAATAAAAACACAAGTTATTTTTAAAAGTTGCTGAACAAATGTTGGTCAGTTTGAGGAGTACAGCCTACAGATTAATTTAATGCTCCTGTTACAGAAAACACCCGGTATAATTTAAATTCGATTATTATATACAGGAATACAACTTAGAAAACTAATTAAAATATTTTTTATTTAATTAATGGGTTGAATAGTGTTTTTTTAAGTAGTCAAGTTACTATATACGTACCTATTATAACTACTCTATAATGGCCGTCGAGCGGGTTCGAACCCGACCTGTGGAGGTCGGGTTCGAAGAAAAAAAAAAAACCCTAACACAGCAAGCAGTGGTGGCACTGAAGGGCTTAGTCACTTTTTCCCTTTCCCTATGACAGTTCATTTTATATGGAGTAGATATCATTTTAAATGATTGCAAATTTCAAATCATTTATTTCAGGTTAATACCCATAATGTAACATGAAATACAAAAAAAAATGTTAAAGAACAAATAGTCACAAATGTCAAAATAAAAATAAAACACATATGAAACACATAATAAAAAACAAATGCAAATAAAAATGTCATTCCTAATCCCAATTTACCATTTAAATGCAACCAATTTAATTGAGGGTCAGAGTGCTCAAGACTTAAATAATAAAAATACGGTAAAGATATATTATATTTCCTCAATTACCTATATTTTAAATTAGGACCCAGAAGATATTTGAAGGGCCTGCCATAGGGAGGGTTTATAGTCTTTGAATAGTTGACATGGACAGGTTAATTTTATCGTCAAACACCTTCCTGTCCCATGTTTGTGTCAATTTCCTGGTCCGAACTTAAAAGTTGCACCAGGACAATGTTAAATGTTATACAGATTCAATGAAAACCAATTTGGTAGAGTATGAAAGTATTTTGTTTTTAATTGCTTTGTTCGCGGCTGGGCGTGTGTCAGTTTTTAACGTGTTTTATTTTATATAATGGTTGTTTTTTTTGTTGAAACGTGGAAACGTGAGGTGCAATGGGTGAATAAAACTTTATAATTGTTTCATTGGTATACAATAATGGAGGGAGAGTTTAAAATCAGCATTAATAATAAATAAATAAATATTATAGGACAATTTTCGAAAAATCGACGTAGTTCCTCAGTAAGCTCAATAAATTAGGGTTGTGGGAATTTTACACACACACAATAAATGCACTTACATGGATTGGAACCTGGGACCTCCTAATGATAATAGACAGAACAAGACACCAAAATTTATATCTGGATTAGACCTCACTTTATCGAGAAATTTACATGATTTTTGACGTATCTTACAGCATTGCAGTCGACTGCAGCAGTGTTGCAGCGCGACTGCATTACTGCCGCAAATGTCGAACATCTGGGCAGCAACATTGATTTTGACATTTGTCGCACTAATGCAGCAGTAAGTACCTAATGCTCTAATGCTGGTGCAGTCTGAATTCGAAGGGTACCTTAACTAGTCAAATCATTATTTATCTAATTACGCTAGTAAAGGTTTATCTGGTTTACGCACATGTAAAAATAAAAAACCTGCCAAGTGCGAGTCGGACTCGCGCACGAAGGACTACGTACAATTACGCAAAAAACGGCAAAAATGATGATGTTGTATGGGAGCCCCACTTAAGGGGCTACATGAGGTTTGTAGTAGTGTAAGCTTTAAGTAAACACCGGTTTGTATTAACACTTGTTTTTATTAAATAATTAGGTTTTCTTACATATATGGTTCTTAGCGTTGCGGCAGCTTCTAGGCAAAGAGCGCGGGGTCACCCATTTTACATTACATATCAATTTTTAAAAGATGCGTTCGGAAACGTTCTATACTGATACATTTGTTTCGGATACTATTACCACTGATATTACATCTTCCCCTTTCTTTTTTTTTAAATTTCATACAATCTCTTCCCCCTTTTCTTTTTAACTAACGCTGCATTACAAATGAAAATACAAAATTTAAGTTTTAACTACCACTACAAATATTCTTAAGTTTACTAAGTTGTCTTTACAAAAATAACCTGAGCCTGTTTTTTTTTTTTTTTTTTTTTAAATTCTACCTTGTGCCTAATAATGTAAGTATGCTAAAATACACAATGTAAGGGTCTATGTAGCCACACACTCAACCAGTTGCATAGCACCGGAAGACTACCAATCACCCAGGTCGAACATGATACGAAGTTCTAGTGTACCTAACATTATTGTTATCAATAACATCATAGGACCTCAGTCCATTGTTTTTAACAATTTGGCCTTGTAGCCACTTATTACTATTACATTCTTTTTTAAACCAGACTTTCTGACCAACAACAAAATTATTTTTCCTTTTGGTATTAGCATTATAGTTTAGTATATTTCTAGAAACAGTCTTATGAAACTCACTTTTAATATTAATATTCAGTCTTGGCATTAAATATCTAGATGTGACTGGTAATTTCGTTTTTATTTTTCTATTCATTAACAATTCAGCTGGTGAAAATTTAGTGCCACAAACAGGAGATGATCTATATTGTAAAAGCGCTAATCTGTAGTCTGTGTTGTCCTCCTGGCATTTGATAAGCATTTTTTTAGCAATTTGTACAGCCTTTTCAGCCATACCATTCGACTGTGCGTACCTAGGGCTAGTGTAGGTAAATTTAAATCCCCATATATTAGCAAAATTTTTACATTCTCGTGAGTCTAACGGAACATGATCAGAGACTATCTCACTTGGTACACCAAATATACAGAAAATATCTATTAGACTACTTATGACAGACTTGGCGCTTTTATTACTAATTGGTTTTACTTCTAGCCATTTTGAAAAATAATCATATATCACAAGATAGCTTTTATTTCTATACTCCATTATGTCTGTTCCTAGTTTTGAGAAAGGCAAGTCTGGGATGTTGTGACATAGTAGTGGCTCTTTTGTGTTGTTGTTTTGATATGTTTGACAAACAAAACACTGCCTTACAAACTTATCTAGATGTTCATCAATTTTGGGCCAATAATACATACTTCTAGCTAGATTTTTCATTTTAGTCATACCAAGATGGCCTTCATGCAATTTTTTAATTATGTCTGTGCGTAAGGATTTAGGTATTAATAATCTATGATTCATAAACAACAAATTTTCATCAAGAGTAATATCATCTTTGAATTTAAAATAATATTGCATGTTATCTGGAATCTGCTTTTTATCTGGCCATCCATTTTTAGTAAATTCTTTAAGATTTGACAATTCTGTGTCCTTATTAGTTTCAGAAATTAATTCTTTTTTAAATTCATTAGTGCACTGCAAGTTATTTGCTAGGCCGACACAGTGAATGACATCATACATGTATGGTTCATCAGTTTCATTACCAGACATGAAAGCACGCGACAGAAGGTCAGCAATATACATAAATTTACCTTTAAGGTACTGAAATTCAATGTCATATTTGAGTAATTTTAATTTTAATCTTTGAAGTCGGGGCGATGGAACCTCATGTATCGATTTTTTCAGTAAGGTTTCCAGTGGCTTGTGATCATTAAGAACAGTGCACTTTTGCCCATAAATATAGTAATGGAATTTCTTGGTTGACCAGACTACACTTAGAAGCTCTTTTTCTATTTGTGAGAAATTCCTCTCTGATGCTGTCAAACTCCTCGATGCAAAACAAACAGGTTTTCCATTTTGAAGTAAGCAGCACCCAAGGCCATCTTTTGAGGCATCACATTGTATAACCACCGGTTGTTTTACATCAAAGTTTTGCAGAACCGGTGCCTCGGTGACATATAATTTTATTTTATTAAATGAATTTTCATGTACATCTGTCCATAACCAATCCACATTTTTCTTAAGAAGTAATTGGAGTGGTGATGCAATTTTTGCCAGGTTTGGAACAAATTTCCTTAGATAATTTACCATTCCAAGAAACACTTGTAGGTCTTTTTTGTTACTGGGACTTTTAATACTGTTAATAGCTTTTATTCTTTCAGGGTCTATTTTCATACCTTCATAAGAAAATATGTGACCAAAATACTTGACTTCATTCATTTTATATTGAAATTTATTTTTATTGAACCGGACATTATGTTTTCTAGCTCTTTCAAACACCTTTGCTAAAATTGCATCATGCTCCGATTCACTGTCAGCACATATTAATAAATCATCACAATAAATTATTACTCCAGGAATGTCTCCAAATGCCCTTTCGTTATACTTCTGAAAAATTTCCGGTGCTACGGACAACCCAAAGGGCAACCGATTAAATTTGTAGCAGCCAAACGGGCTATTAAAAGTACAGAGATCACTGGATTTTTCGTCTAATTTTATGTTATAAAATCCTTCTGATAGATCGAGCACTGAAAAATATTTTTTATTTGACAATCTGGGGACAATCTCCTCAAGAGTAGGTATTAAATAATATTCCCTGACTAGCACACTATTAAGATCCTTAGGATCTAGACATATTCTTAGTGATTTGTCTTTCTTTTCAATGATGACAAGATTACTCACAAAATTCTTAGGATGTTCGACCTTGGTGATGATCTGTCGTTCTTCCAACGATCTTAGTTTCTCCGCAAGCCGAGGTTTGATTGCGTTAGGCACCCGACGTGGCGGCCTCACCACAGGTTCTACATCTGGTTGAGTGTGCAGCACCAGTGGTTCATTAAACTCTCCAACACCCTGAAACAGTTCACCATATTGTTTATAAATTAATTTTTTATCCCATTGGGACTCATCAATTGTGTTTATGTTTTTATTAGGAATGAAGTTTAGCTTAAACAGGGAACACAGGCCTAAAATGGCTTTGACATCTTGTTTTACTATTATAAACTGTGTATTGTACTGAACATCATTAAGTGTCAGTGTTAGTGTTATTTTTCCTTCAGGAACAATGCGTGAACCTCCAAAAGCTACTAAAATACTTCTTGTCTCAGACAGTTTTATATCATTTTCATCATTGACAACTTTTTTAAGATCTTTTAATGACAAAATATTTGCTTGGGCCCCTGTGTCACACTTGAAGTTAATTACAGACTTGTTGTTGACTTTTAAAGACTCGGTCCACTTACAGTTGCATTCGCTACTCGAGTGACACACCCTAACTAGTCAGATCATTTCATAATTATTTTCCTGCTCAAAACATTCAATTTGGTTGATTACTTTGCACCCAACTTTAAAATGATTGTACCTGTTACAATTTTCACATCGCTGGCCATAGGCCGGACACGCCCGCGGGCCATGCTCTGTGTTACATTTTTTACATTTATATATCTTATTGTTAAGTGAGGTTAGGTGTTGTTGATTATACTTAGCTTGACTACTTGAAGACTTTGATGCTAGCTGAGATGACTTGGAGTGCTGCGCTGGTGAATGCCTCTGAACTGCATCCACCTCCGCCATGGTCTGCTTTGCCAGGACCCGCACGTGTTCCCGGGAAAGCTCCGCTGATCTGCAGGCGTCCACTGCTTTTTCAAGAGTTAGATCTTTTATTTCTAACAGTTTTTGTTGCACCCGCTGCTCTCTGATGCCAACTACGATTCGGTCCCGTAGCATCCGGTCCAGTTGTGAGTCAAAATTACAATTTTTTGCTATTTTACGAAGCTCTGTATAGTACGTATCAAAGCTTTCTCCTTCTTCTTGTATTCTTTTGTTGAACTGCCACGTGTTAATCACCACGTTGGTTTTTGGCTTAAAATATTCTTCGAACAGTGTTATTACATCTTCTAATTTATCGGAATTTTCTGTATTTTCTTTTTTTAACGTGTTAAAATATAATTCTTGCGCCGGTTGACCGATACAGTTAAGTAGAACTGATGCTTTTCTGATTTCCGTGATCTTCTCCAAACCCGCCGCTGACACGAATATTCTGAATGCTTGTTTAAATCTAAGCCATTGCGGATATAACTCTTCAATTACCTCGAGATTTAACGGTGCCGGCATGCGGTATTCTATACCCGACATCTTGAATTCTTGATATCTTCTTTGTCTTGATATTATTTTATTTCTTCTTTTTTAGTAGGAGCTTAGCTCTTCTTCGACTGCGCCATGTAGTAGTGTAAGCTTTAAGTAAACACCGGTTTGTATTAACACTTGTTTTTATTAAATAATTAGGTTTTCTTACATATATGGTTCTTAGCGTTGCGGCAGCTTCTAGGCAAAGAGCGCGGGGTCACCCATTTTACATTACATATCAATTTTTAAAAGATGCGTTCGGAAACGTTCTATACTGATACATTTGTTTCGGATACTATTACCACTGATATTACAAGGTTTTCATCGATTTTTAACAAGTTTTGAATCGTATCTCCTTCTTTTGCACTTCATATATAATTATAAGACAAGCGGCTATCGGTTCTTCAATCTTTTATCTCCATTTTTGTCTACCGGATTGTGAAAAAAATGAATACTTATTTATTTATGATTGTTTTAAACATTGTCTAAAAAAACACTTTTTTCGTATCTCGATTGCTGTGAAAGATCTTACTTATACGAAATCTACATATTTGGGTTCGTCTTAGACGTCTCTAAAAATTTGTCTAAGGTTTTAATTTTAAACTAATTAACACAAAAGTTATGGCCAGAAAACCAGTTTTTTGGTCTAAAATTGTTCAACTTTGATGCCAAATATTTCGAAAACAATGAACTTTGAAGTAAATATGGGATACTATATTGCTAAAATCCGTTGCTGTTAATATGATAAGCTACAAAAAAACATTAGAAAACTAAGGGATTCAAATCGAAGGTCATTGAGGCATGGGATCCCCTTAAATATTTATTTTATTCTGTTTTTAGTATTTGTTGTTATGGCAGCAACAGAAATACATCATCTGTGTAAATTTCAACTGTCTAGCTATCACGGTTCATTAGATACAGCCTGACAGACAGACGGACAGACAGAAGGACAGAGGAGTCTTAGTAATAGGGTCTCGTTTTTACCCTTTATGTACGGAACCCTAAAAACAATTGAAATATAGTACCTAGTCTCGACAAATTAAACAAGAAAATACCAAAACTCCTAAAAATGACAAATGTAATATTAGAAGCATAGAGGCTCCATTTTTCGTTTGACCCAAAATACAGTTGGAACCGGTAGTTTTATTATTTCCACGTTAAAACGAGCCTCGTCCAGCTCAGGAAATATGTTTCGTTTGTCATTTCAGTAGTTTTATTTCGATTCTAGTCTGATGGCATTGTTTCTATAATAGTTTTAAAAAAACTAGGTATATCCATCTAATTATTTAAGCATTCAGCAGTCAATTTAGTAGAAAGCATTGATAATCATTAACCACAATGCAAATTGAACTGTTTGTCACTATACATATAATACAAGTTAACCATATATTATGCCCACGTCTTCGTCCGATGATTGATAAAAACTTAGTATCATATCTTCTCTCTCGGGCCTCGAACTTAAGCATTAGGTACCAAATTTCATCTAAATCGGTTTCGCGGTTAAAGCATGAAGGGTAGGGGTGAACGAGGTGAGTTAACACAGAGGTGGGTTTAACACCATCAATTTTGAGAATTATATAACCGTTATCGAGCTGATCAAACGATGTTCAGCCGCGCCCCACCGTCCGTGGGTTACTCAACATGCGTCCTTGCCTTAAGATGATTAAAGATACCGCAAAATTGACGTTGTTTCAACTCACCTCGGTTTCCCTTGATAGACAGTTACTTTCGCATTTATAATATTATTAGGGATATGTCTCAGCTACATATATTATATTAGTATCAACTTAACCAGTATGCACAGAGCAATCAATCCATCGGTCTAAATCAACGTACTAATTATTTTTGTAATAGGCTTATAATCGATCAATTAAATCTGGCCACGAACCACCATTGTACATTCGCCATCAGATATAGAAAGAAAGAAGAAAGAAAAAGCATTTATTAGCACAATAACATAAAACTAACATTAAATCATTTTACGGTTTAGACTCACTTGTTTTAGTCACTCGCGCGACATGTTTCGGAGAGCCTAGGTCTCCTTTCTCAAGCACTAATAGTGCGAGCAGCGTTCACGACGACCGTGTATTGCGTACTGCCGCTGCCGCGCGCCGCGTCGCTCGCTGCGCGCGCGCTGAGAAAGCCGGTTGGGGGAGGTCTTGCGCTATCGTTGTAGGCGGGCACAGTGGTGTGTTTGGGTTTGGGTCACCCAACACTTGTAGCGCCACACAGCACGAACTCACTAGGCTCTCCGAAACATGTCGCGCGAGTGACTGAAACAAGTAAGTCTAAACCGTATAATGATTTAATGTTAGTATGTCTCACAACAGTTTAAATTCGAACATAAAACTAAAACTAAGAATAATTACACAAAATGTAGAGTTGCGCTAAATGGTCCTTACTTAGCTTGGTGTCACGGTATTACTTAATTAAAATTATCCTATACCTAAGTCTTCTGAATGTTCGTGTATGTATGTAAATGTCTATGCGATTTGTGTGTGAGTGAGTGTGCACGGTTGCCTAAGTGTATAGCGTATAGTGTATATAACGTCACAGGGCGGACACGCTATAAATCAAAAATCACTTGCGTTTCTATGTGTGAACGGCACGTCTGTACATGCGTGTGAGTTGCTTAAAAATAGTACTGAGCGGTCGGCAAACGGCCGTCAATCTGGTGTCGCGGGGCGAGGTAATTCGAGTCGGGGCGGGGCGGTGCGTAGCCGTTCTGTACGAGTATGATAATACTATTACTTATTCTGTGATATCGGTGTATAGTGTATATATCGGAGAGGCCAAGGAGTTTACAAATATCAGAAAGAAGCAATCTATCTGTTTGAAATTACCAAGACATTAAATAATAATATAATAATAATAATAAACCATTTATTTCAGGCAAAGCCCATAAAAGTGTTAGTAATTAGGTACATACATAAAGCATATGTTCATATTTTTAATATAATAACTGTACCTTATATCGTTACCATAAAGTTTAAAATTTATCAATTTATTGTGTCAATGCTTGCTGAAGCACCAGACCGGAAAGTTGGCAACAAAAAGTGCGTTTTATGTTCCTTCGTGAGTTTGAACGAGTTTTTCAGGTTTATATTGGCTTCAAGTGATTTTAGGAAGATATATTTAAATCGTTTTTTCCGCGTTTTGCAGATAATATTGCAATTGTTTTAAACAGTGTCGTTCGCTAGAATCTTGTATTCTATATATTAAATATTGTATCGTAGTTATATGGTGAATTGTTAGAGTGTGGTCACACTGTTACATGTAAGAATGCAGACGGCGTCACAAAGATCTTTATCCTGAGGCCAAACTACTCAGTATTCTTCAATGTACTATTCAACATTATGTTCTTGTTTTGTTGACTGGTTGATAATGCCATTTGGCGCTAAGTCCGCCGTTTGTACATTACTGTACATACTTTGCGCAATCAAGTTTATATAAATAAATAATTTAACTTGCTGTCTATGAAATCACGCTTTAACCAAAAGAATTCGGAGACATAACATTAACACCTATTATTTTTTTACATTATTATCTTAATTAAACGCCATTTAGGGAAAAGGCTCCAATCCACAAAAAACTGTCAATAGAATTTGAAATTTTTGTCAAAACGAAAAGTCATTGATTTAAATGGCAAATTTTAGAGGATGGATCCTTTCCGCTAAATGGCGTCTAATTATCAACTATGGCCAGATCACAAAATAATCTTCAATATACTTTGTAACATTAACCGTTGATCCCTGCGGACACTCATCTTCATAACACGCTATGGTCACTTGTGAGAACTGCGTCGGCGTCGCCACCTCTATTACCGGCGGCGGCGCGTTGGGATCTTTATTGCAGACGGTTATCTTCTCACCCACTGTTTCTGTTATGTAGTAGGTCTATATGAAACATAACAGATTGAAGATATCGGGATCTCTAATGACAATCAATCAAATTAGGTATTTTAAAACTAAACCGCTTCATACAGACGTTGAAAAAAAAGTGCAAGTGCGTTGCTGGCATTTAAGATGGAAGTAACTATGCTTTAGTTCTTGAAGGATTTGAGGTTTCTTAGAAACCTCTTATATTTAGCTGATTAGTGCTTTAATTAATATTTAAGGGCTTAAGGAAAAACAGAATGAAACTCACGGATGTTAGACATAGACAAGAAGAGTTTTTTTTTTTTTAATAGTGCCGTGACACAAATTGTGTTGCTAGACTCGTTTGCGTTTAATTCTTCTAACAAGGTTGTATCGCAAATACCGCAGGCGACAGTTCATTCTACAGTTTAGCAGTGTGAGGCAGGAAATTATTTGCTATATTTTTAGCTACGTGGCTAAAAATTATAATTGATGTGTGTTTTTATATTATACATATACAAAACGACCTGTCTGGCCTAGTGGGTAGTGACCTTGCCTATGAAGACGATGGTCCCGGGTTCAAAGCCTGGTAAGGGCATTTATTTGTGTGATGAGCACGAATATTTCTTCCTGAGTCATGGGTGTTTTCTATATATTTAAGTATTTATATATATCGTTGTCTAAGTACCCACAACACATGCCTTATTATTGAGCTTACTGTGGGACTTAGTCAATTTGTGTAATAATGTCCTATACAATTTTTTTATGTTACCTTAGGAAGATAAACGACATCTCCTCCAGGAGCAGCATCATATACGTTCCAGCCGGTATCCGTTTTCGTTACATAACCTGAAAATACCAAAAAACAATAATAATAATGATAATGTCCTCCTCGCCGTGTCCGACGACGGCGACTCCAACCGTTTTTAATGGGAAACATGGAACGCTCTAATGTGGCTTGCGAAGCCAAACTTGGTTTTGAAGATGCGATTGCATGGTACGCAATGCAGCTGGCCGGCTGAATTGTAGGTGTAGGTGTACGAAGGCTTCGGGCGCGTCTTACGGAGATGGCGCTTAGCATCCAAGTCTTCTAAGCGCCGCTGCTCGTATTGCTCTACACTTTTACACTTTTATGTTAGAAGGCAGACGAGCAGACGGTAATCGCCAACAACCGTCCATGTCCAGGTGTCCACCTGTAACACCATGTGTGGCTACCACCATTTTGGCACTGACAAACGCTATAGAGAACGTAACTTACTTTCTATGTATCTCGCTCGTACTCGCATAATATTAGTGCGAGCGAAATGTATGGAAAGTAAATTACGTAGACGTTAGCGCGTATGCCAGTTTTGACACTGTCAGTGACTCATGGTACGGGTACAGAAGAGTTTGACAGGTTGCCGTTATGTGCACGGGTCTTTGTTAATAAGATCGCACGCGGGCACATGAGCGTCTTCAGCAGTCGCCGTGGTCGAAACCGGCCGGGAGAGAGTAGTAGTACAGAAGAGGTTCGATTTTGACATTTAAGTCGGCACGTCGCGCTGCAATAGAAAAAAGGAGAGGCAGAGGAAGACCGAGACGTGCGTTTTTGGACCAAGCCAAGGAGAAAATCAACGTAGTGACAGCAGCTCAAAACAGTGGCAGAAAGAAGAACGGAGTGGCGATTACTCCACCGACAAGAGCCAGGCTCTTAAGAGTTATGACGATGATGATGTCGCGCTGCAATAATGCTGCAGTTATGCAGTAGAGACTGTTTATTATACTTTAGGTAAAGACATAAACTTATTAAGTTCCTCCTCGTAAGATGACCTCGCATTTACCTATCATCTTTGTTCTGCATTCGGCGTCGGCGGCGGCGAGCAGCGCGCCTAGCGCGACCAGCGAGCGGGCGAGCGGCGACATGGGCGACCAAACTAAACGATAACAATATTTTAAATACCATCTAGCCATTCTCTCTGCTTTTCGCTAATTAAGTAATTTATATTTTGTATAGTATTGATTCGTTACAAATAATTGAACTAGTTACTTGCTGATAACTACGAGATTTTTGTCGGTTCCGTTCAGTCTGTATTTTTTTATTTAGTACCTTAACCCATGTATTATATACATATATGGTCACGCTCCGTGATTGTTGAGCCATTTAGGGTCCTAGCTAAATTGAATGGCAATACTGACGCTATGGAGTGTCCAATTCAGCTAGAACCCTAAATGGCTCCGTGATTGTCGAATAACGGCGCGTGACGGTATATTTATGTCAACCAGACGCTTCGCGATTTCTGCAAACAACAACTTGTGCGCGCTGCATGGACCTACTTTCATTTCCAAATGGTACAAAATGGGTATTATAAAATTTTAATCGATCTCCATTTGTTTGCGATTAACCTAAATCAAACTGATCCACAATTCATTTGATGGTTATCTAAACGTCGAGGACATGTTTCATAATTACCCCTTACCAACGACGGTCTTCTGTTCTGCTCTCTAATGTTTGCCATCTGTATTTCAGGAAACACCCAAGCTCTTTTTATCAAAGCACCACGCAAAAAAGCACCTTAATAACTCGCAAGAGAGTTTAGTTTAGCAAAAATCTTTTATAAAAAAGAGTGCATCAATTTGCTTTCATACTCAATAACTGTTCGAAGTACTTAACTAGTTCAAAACAGCCAGCGTACGCTAAAATTGACTTTATTCCCTAGTAATAAAGACTTTATCAACCGCAAAAAAACGGTAAAGACTTCTTATATTTAGTATTTGTGTTAACAACAGTTTTTTAAAGCGATAATCGACTCTGTTGCCTTGTGTTAAGGGTGTTAAAGGTTGCAAAAATGATGGTGACAGTGTGAACAGCCGAATCACTGTCATGTCATAAATCTCGGGCGACACTCTGTTACTACAGCGTATTGTGACTATGAGTTGAGGATTATGGGAGACAGTTTGTATGAAGTGATTGACAGAATTGTGATGTTATTTTTTGGAAAATGGTATCGAATGTACGAATAATATGGGAATAATTTTGGCGCTTTCTTGTATTTTCTACAATGTTCCGACTGAACCTAGACATTCAGGAGGATCGAGGAGTTTTGGCCGAAGGGTGTCAAGTTCCGCAAACGCATCGCAGCCATAATGTGTGTTCCAAATTTTATAATAAATATGTATGATAGTTTTAGATATAATGTAAGCCACTAAGTACTTGCCTGAAAATAAAGATTTTTCGTTTCATTTTCATTTCATAACTCACTCGTCCTTAAAGAATGGCGATTTCAAGCGCGACTTCATGATTAACAGGCCAATTCAGACGTATACTGATATCAGACTGACATCTAACAGATGTTTTAAATATCGTGCATTTCGCTCGTACAGTCGAGTTCATAAATATGTGTACATATTTTCACCTTCTTGCAGTGGATTAAGGAGTAGAAATGTATACATATTTATGAACTCGACTGTACATGTCCATACATGTATTGGCGCGTTATGCTGAAAGTTATGCTCCCAAATATTTCGATTTGTTCGTAGAGGAGATAACACAACGTGTGCTACGCCGTAATCCGTAGCAAGTCTACGAGGCCTGCGGGTTTACGTAGGCGAGGTCTACGAGTGCCATCAGCGTGTCACTGACAGTCAAGCTAAAAGGACCTTAAGTGGAAAGGGCACGTCAGCTTCTTCAAAATAGGGACTACGTTTGTATGGACATGGAGAAGCGGTGTTCACTTTCTCCTTCAAAACCAGTTAAATTTGAGAATAACAATGAATTATCCCAAAACATCCGAACTCATCGTCACCCGCCAACCCGATGCTTCATCAACCTGTCAATTTTATCGAAAAATAGCATTTTTTGCCTTTATTTACTGATGTTACCTGTTACTCGTTCAATATCCGTCCATTGGTCATAAATCAAAACCAGTACATTCATCACTGGAGCCAGTTCTGTTTTAGAAATTGGATCTTATTTTGATATTACCTTGAGCCTGATTCAGATTAAACAAATTGTTATGGGTTTGAACTGGTTTTGACACGACCTTGACGATTGTCTTGGTGATTTCGCATGCACCAATGAGCGTGAGCGACTTCAAGGCCTTTTTTGCCTTAAAATTTTATTTTATTTATTTATTATTTATTATTTTAAACTTTATTGCACAAGAACAAGTACAAAAGGCGGACTTAATGCCTTGAGGCATTCTCTACCAGTCAACCACTGGGCCAAACAGAAATTGTTAAGGTGGGTGCAGTGCGATGCGAAAAAAAAAATTTCTAAATATAAATTCTAATACTAACGCCAAATTTAGGTAGGTATAGTATAGGTATATGATTCCTTAGCCTAGTAAGTACATATCTACTAGGCTATATGAATGTGTTTATATGAATACCATACCTAATACATATTAGGTATGGTATTCATATAAACTTTAACACAAAACAAATTATAGGTGTACAAAGGCGAACTAATTCATAATAGATAGATAGATAGATAGATAGATAGATTGATAGATAAACTGTTTATTTGTTTGCCACAATACACACAAAATATTCAAATACAGAAATAACATAGGTACACAGAACAATCCAGAAAAAAAATAAAAATTACAACAACAAATAAGTCACACCGATTTTTACATAATATGTAGAGAAAAAGGAAAAAATACATAAAAATACTGTTTTATACAAATAAAAATCCTGTGTGCGTCGCAGCAAAACAAAAAGGTTCTGGCTCAGTATTACGCTTCACCCATTAGGAAAAGCACTGATTTTCTGCCAGGACCTGATCACGTCAACAAAAAACAGTGGAAAATAATGAAATAGTCGAAAGTTAGTACTTACCTAATTAATTATTAATAAATAACTAGTGACACAGTTTAAACTATAGAGACATTTAATGCTTGCACATAGTTGTGACATAGAAGTGTCAGTGTGGTTAGCATGTATATAGTGTCAAATGTGATTTAGAGAAAATATTTATTTTTAAGCAGGATTACTAAGACTAAATTCGGTAATCAGCAACCAGGTAACCGTGAGGAATTCCCAAACTTTGCTTCTCTAAAAGGAATGTTTTTGAAATGAAATTTGAAACTACGCTTAGTTTTCATAACACGAATAGGTGGAGGAATATTGTTCCAACACCTGGTTGCGAGATACCGAAAGCAGCCTGTAAAAGCAACGGTTTTGTGAAGATGTGCTTCTAGGAGACATCGTCTGGTGGAACGAGTACCGTGTCGTTTATGGAAAGAGGATATACGAATTTTGGTAAACAGGTATTCGGGCTTTTTGTCCGATAGCAAAGATAGATATAACTCCGTAATAGATGGATACAGTCTAAGGATAAAACGTGCCTAGAAAATCACAAACATTTGATTCTCGATCAGACGGCGCCACTAGCTTTGGCCTACTCTCGTATAGAGGGCGTTGACGGTTTCGTTTGTTATTTATAATTTTAACACATATCTGTTAAAGAACATGGGTCAAAATCAAATAAAAATAATTAATGCAAATAAAAAAATCATTTATCCATATTTAAATTTAAATTTAATTTAAATAATATTATAAATGAGAAAGTCTGTCTGTCTGTCTGTCTGTGTGTTACCTTTTCACGCTTAAACCGCTGAACCGATTTAGTTGAGTTTGAGTCCTGGGTCCAAAATCATCCCTTAAGAGGGTGAAAAGCGGGGTGGAATCATGGTGGAATTGAGATAATTAATGAGTTGCCTAATATTTGTGTGCATATTATAAGACTTTCTCCAGGCGCTATTCTTACTCTAGCTGGGTTTACTAAGTCCACCCAGACGAAGTCGCGGGCAAAAGCTAGTATTTAAATACATTTAAACGTATTTTTATAAATCTTCATTTTTAGTTTTAAAGTATGTCGATAGATGGCAGTGAATTTACAGTAGTTACAAAATTTACTATGACAGTACCGCTCTATCTTATTATATCCTCTTTGATAATAGGTTTCTTGCAGTTAAACTAAGCTAGGTTTAATTTCTAAGCAAGTGACATGTCTGTGATAGACCAGTTACAATACAGACTTACAAGAGTAACCGGGCATATTGAGACTCATTGTTCCTTCAACATCAGAAGCCGATGCGATAACATCGACTGTCTCCAGCCAGACGACGCCTGCAAGACTGTTTAAGGCGATGCTTCTTAATATTTTCAGTTATATTACATTTTTATTACATGTCTCTGATTTATTTTTAATATTACAAACAAGATATTGTCTTCGGTTACCGCGATAGTTACTCATGAAATAAAACTATGAAAACGGATTATATCGCGTATATTGAATTTATAATTCATCCCGACGTTTCGAACTCTTTACAGCGTTCGTGGTCAACGGGTGACTGAGGAAAAATTACAAAATGCAAAAATACCCACACACTAAAATAATGAACAATCATAGACTACTAATTATAAATTCAATATACGCGATATAATCCGTTTTCATAGTTTGATTTCATTACAAACAAGATTTAAATTTTTTAAATTAATTATAATTTGACGACCGGTATGGCCTAGTGGGTAGTGACCCTGCCTGTGAAGCCGATGGTCCTGGGTTCGAATCCCGGTAAGATTTTTCCAATTGGTATTGTCTCACAAAATATTCAACGAATAAAAAGTAAATAAATACGTCAAGAAATGAACGTAAATATCTACTCTTAAAACTTTGTAGCTCGAAAATAAATCGATTCAATTTCAAGTTTCAGTAAAAATAATAATCCCAAATAATATATTCTAAAAATAATAGTGAGTAAAAACCGTACTGATAAATATTTTGAAGTTTCAGTACCATCATATTCATGTTTCTTTTTAAGTATCATTTTAATGCAATATGAATTTTTGAATCAATATTTTTGTGACAAATGCAAATATATCAGTGATATAATTGTGATATTATAAAACAATTAGTGTGATATAATATTACTGTAAAAAAAAATTGTTTTTGCATCTCAGTTGTTTCCATTACGTTATGCACAGTATCATTTTATAAACGTTTTTGCCTGGTTTTTGCTAACGATTAATAAAATTAACTATTAAATGTTGCATTATTTTTGGACTGGTTTTTTCGGTAATTGTGAGTAAACACTGTTTTAATGCAGCAAAATATTATGCAATAAAACTCTCAAAAGGCTTACCCTTAACGCCCAAGACGCTCCGATAAGCCCCCGTCCATTGTCGGCGCTGCTCCGCGATAGACAGACAGCTTCAGACAGACAAGGATGTTCATATTGTTCATATTTCGTCTAGTAGTTTGTACCAAATCAGGTTTTAGTCTTCCAATATGTTTGGTATTAAAATGTTCACGCGCTTTAGGTACTATATTCGTTTTCTAGGTTTAAAATAATAACATGTAAAAATAGTGACATTTTGATTTTATCTTGTACTAAAAGCACGTTACTTGTGGAAAATTATTCAATAGGATTCGACATAATAACTTATTTTTTGGTCCTTCGAACCGGATTCGGAGAAAACTGAATTGCAATAAGGCGTGACAGGTGAGTCCGAATCTCTACTAATATTTGAATGCAAAAGGTATTAAAAATATCAAACGGGGTTACTCACACATATTAGATTATTTTAAACCGGGTCACTCACGTATTATTAAGTCGAATAGCTCGACATGTTTCGGTCCAATTTACGAGGACCGTCTTCACGGAGACGCGACACGTCTTCACTGGTCGACCTCCACCACTGTGACTGTGTGTGTGTGTGTGGTGGACTGGTGGTCCTCGTAAATTGGACCGAAATATGTCGAGCTATTCGACTTAAGAATACGTGAGTGACCCGGTTTAAAATAATCTAATATGTTTGTCTCACAGGAGTTTTATGGGGTTACTCACGTATTAAGTCGAAGATTGCTTGGTTGTTTAATATATTTTTATGTATGTGTCTTACGGAACTTTTGCGAAAGTAGGTATGTTCTTTTATATTTCTCAAGCTTCATTCTTCAGATATAAAAACCAGGTAGTCCTTTAATCTACTAGGCAACTTATCGCATGTTTAAAGTAGGTAGCAAAAACTTTAACTCAAACAGGTCTATCCCTCCTTTTTACCTAGTCTTGATGGGGCGCGCGGCTTGCCGCCATTGCTCATTCTTTATTCTTGCGAGGCAACGAACGCACGTAAAATCATAATTTTGTTTGAAAGTCGTTTAAAATGCCTATACGTAGTGCACTTAGTGCAGACATTATACGATTTATACGAGAATACGAGATGTAAGCTGTGGGATTATTCGTTTCATATTCGTTGTGCAATATAAAATATATTTGTTATTGAAATTGTTCATCATCCTGGAGGTTAGTCGAGAACTAACACGAAGGAATAAATCATCCTGGGGGTTGGTCGTGAATCAACACGAAGGAATAAATCATCCTGGGGGTTGGTCGTGAACCAACACGAAGGAAAAAATTATCTTGGGGGTTGGTCGTGAACCAACACGATGGAAAGTCTGTTCGTACTTCGAACACCGATTGCGCCCGGGGGTTGGTCGTGAACCAACCAAAGGTTTAATTAAGATCGGACAGCGCGCAACGAAACAAAGGGCCCTAAATAATCATATTGTGTTGTGTTAAAGAGACGAGGGAGGCTTTCTTTTTATTTGGTTTTAGATGGCCCAACAGAAAAAACTCAAGCAAAATTGCCGAGTGATAATAGATTCTTCAGATCCTGAAGAAAAATCAGATACTTAAGTGTAACTATTTTAACTATTTTTGTAAAAAAAAACTTACACTTTGTGATCAAATACCTTGCATTTACTTAGTACCGCGCGGGCCGTGAGTCCACGACTGGTAACTATAAACCTGGGGGGCGGCCTAGAGTCGTCACGAAGATAGAATTTGCTTGGGGTTGGCCGTGAGTCAACACGATAGCAATGCATAACACAATTTAATAAATCTAGCGGTTCTCGATCAAAACCACGCACATTTTAAAACACCAAGTTTTTCTATGGGCAATAAAGAATTATCTTTTAAGTTCAAGTTCAAATATACTTTATTCATGTAGGCCTATTTATGTAATCTAAAACCTTACCGGTTTTATTTTGAAAAACATTCGAAGTCTACCCTCGAATTAAAAATATTTCTTTTAAATTTTTTCACCAGCGCTCCGCGGTTCATTTTTGATTTGTGCGTGTCAGAGACACGTCGGTCTAGCTGCCGAAACGTTCGGTACAAGACTACATTGCCTTTTAAAATAAATCCTTACATATAAAATACATTTGGATTTTTAATATCCAATTATAGGTGACAGAATAAATTTTACTCACACCTAACCCATAGTACGGTACTTTTATCCGCCCAGAGGTTGAATTTGAATAAACACGAGACTACCTCGTAAATTTATAATTGAAACAATACAATAGTACCTATATTGTTTTTATATTACCCACATAAGTATAACTTGTCTCTAAAAGTGGGAATTGCTAAATAGGTGTACCTACATCACGTCACGTGATGTGAATCTGATCGAAATTCCTAAACTTAAGCTGGATAAAATCTCTTCTACCACAAATGAAATGGAATAAACTAAGTGGTAATACCCTGCACAATGCATATATTTTGGTGACTATTTTTGAATGTTTATATATGCATATAACCATACAAATTATCGGGATACGCACGCCAATATTGTTATGGGATACATAAAAATATAAATATATTTATAATACCGTGATCGCTTAAAGGCATAGGCGATGTCATTACCTAAGTACCTTGTGTCTGTTTAAAAATATGATTTTACTTTTTTAAGTGATATTGAATAATTAAATAATTTGAATCATCCAATTGTAACAAAGACACCTAACTGAATTGAATTACAGGAAAATGGGTTTATTCATCATTATCTATCTAATAAACCCAATGAAACAATTTGTGAGTACTGAATATGAAAAAAAAAAAAAAAAAAAGAGAAAATAACTTTATTTTGCATGAAATATGGTACAAAAGGTGGTCAGACAATATTATACATAAGTAACACATATTTCACCAGCATCTGGCATGCAAAAAACTAAACTTACAACTAAAGCTAAAAAACAAACGCAAACACATTTTACGCTTATTTCTTCATGAATACAAGTTCATGCCGAAGCCTGACAAAGTGACCATTAGAGTACCATCTAACTGAGTTAATGATAAAGCGGTTTCGGTACAATTTGGCTAAAAACACACACGAATATATTTGTTCGCATCTCTCACAGATATTTAATATTTATTTTTATGGTCGTAAATAATGGGTAACTAGGTAAATACCTATTAACCTGTATCAAAACTACAAAACGATTACCTTCCGATTATCTTTTAAAGGATCACCCTCAGATTATGCACATAAAAATATAAATACCTAATTAAGAAGTTAATAGAAACCGTAAAAAATCAATAAATGACGAATGCACCTATGGTTCAACTCTCATGTCGGTCGCGATACACTTTCAGCCATCATCAATACGATGGTACCATGCAATACGTTTTTGCCAAGTTTAAAATATATGTACCTTGATATTATATAGGTAAGTTTAGTAACTGTAGTTGGTGGGGACCCACCACTTGCAATACCGCTATGTCATTAATATAGCACATTCATGACATAAGTCAGGGATTAAAATATTAAGATGAATCCACTTAATATAATATTTGTTTTCTGAACTCTCAATACAACCATAGTAGCAATACAGCAAAGGCAATTTTTTTTTATTCCGGCTTTAATGTTTACATTTTAAAAATATACAACATTACGTCTAGTCGCACAGTCTTTCTTTCCTTGCAGAGCGAATACTTGAATGGAGGGCATAAGTTTTTAGATTTGATGCTTAATATCTGAATTTCTGTGGATTGATATTCATTTCATTTCATTGATTGCGTGGTTGATTGCTGTGCTGTCCCGTTCGCGCTGCGAGAATAGAAGCCGCTACACCAATATTTGTGAAAATATGGTCAATCGCGCCTTGCGGTCAATAAGAGTAATTTAAATAAAATAAAAAAGGTTCATATCATTTATATATTCTATTTAAAGGTACTCGTCACATGCAGCCATTTATAAATGTATACTAAATTAATTCCTAATGATGTTTGTTAAACGCTGATTTTACCTACTCAGGTTTAACTGGATATTATTATGCATTTTAATAGCTCGAATATATGTACATTAGGTACGTATATATAATTAAATGATAAATAAATATTCTGTTACCATTAATGGACCTTGGCCCATTCATTATATGTAATATGAGCGCAATAATAAACATTTGAGTTTGAGTAAATTACAATCTTATTTGAAAGATTACTTCGAAAGCTGAGTAGACTGCTAGTCTTATAAATTATTTTAGTTTAGAATACCTTTGGTGAGGCCACACATATGACATGCTTTATGCTTAATAACTGAACAGAAAGCATAATTTATGCACGTTCATATATTTTTTAGATTTCAGGAACGTGGTGGATTTTTTAATTTGATAAAAATCAAAATATAATTCTTCTTGGGTAAATCAAAGGACTTAAAAACGACGTTAGACATGTTTCGAGCAAATACATGTTTTTTTTGTTAAGTTGAAGCTCTCGAAAACGCGCTAGGCCGCGTGAGTCTTTGTCCATTGCACGTCGTGTCACTATTCGTTGATCAGGAGCTGCTGTAAGCCGATTTGCGCGTGCACGCGCCTAATAACTGAATTTTCTCATTGTCGTCGTCTGCTCAGAGATCATCGTAAACAGGATGAGTCGTCGTGAGACAGACATCACACGGCCTACGCGTCATAAGCATCAAGACGCGGGGAAAGACATCACAGCCACAGCGTACCCCACCCTGTCTGGAGGTAACGCTGGGTTGTATCGTTAGCCTAAATTACGTCTTATCTTCGTAGATAATTACACTTAGACGAGCCTGAATCTTGTCATCAATAGTGTACTGTTCTGAGCCTTCAAAAATTCCGTATCGCGGACAAGCACTGCTAGTGAATTTTAATACATTTCACAAAAGGACATATGTCTTATGAGTTTACTCGTATTAAACTTTTTCAAATCGAATTAAACTTAATGCAAAGTTGACCACAAATTGTATGGAATCTTAGTCAATTAGGTTTTATGAAGAACAAATTAGATTTTGTTTAAATATCCTAATACGTAAAAGTATATATATATATATTTATATACAACCTGGCTATACCTAATATATGTATACCTTTTTGAACCGGCATTGCTAAACTTTCCCGTGCTTCTTAACAATGCCTTATAACTCAATTGGAACAGTAAACTTGTGTATAAAATACACATATGTACATGGTAGATAATTATTCCTACAAATATGTTTTCAGAAATAAATATGCTATGATAATATTGATAATGGGAAAGAATGCAGCAAAACTTTCAACTCTTAACATCTACCTGGTTTTTATATCTGAAGAATGAAGCTTGAGAAATATAATACATGATCAAACGAACTTCAAAGTGAAGTTCGATCAGTATTATATGAGTAAGCTTCATTCGAAGATATAACTACCCTCCCTCCCCTATACCCGGAAAGAAAGTTTTGCTTTAGAAAGTAAAGTCTCTAAAAATAATGAGCAATGGCGGCAAGCCGCGCGCCCCATCAAGACTAGGTAAAAAGGAGGGATAGACCTGTTTGAGTTAAAGTTTTTGCTACCTACTTTAAACATGCGATAAGTTGCCTAGTAGATTAAAGGACTACCTGGTTTTTATATCTTCGAATGAAGCTTACTCATATAATACTGATCGAACTTCACTTTGAAGTTCGTTTGATCATGTATTAGTTAGGTAACTGTGTGTTCGTGGTGTGTTCTGATATGTTACCTTTTTAATCTTAAACCGATTCCGTTTTAGTTCAAAGTTTATATGAAGATAGCTTAATTTATTATCATGGAAATTTCTATTACTACGCGGAAGAAGTTGTAGTCTGAAGTTAGTATCTGATAAAGCTGAAAATCACTCAAATTTCCTTTATATCAGAGTTCATTTTCGGATTTTCCTACATACACAAATTAGATAAACATTTTTCTACTTACAAATGAAACTATACCTACTAATCAAATTCTCTACTAAATTAATAGACCAACAATTAGGCTACGAAATGAAAGTCAAGATTCAGTCAACCTTCCCGTTTACCCACTTAAGCAGCCTAAAGCATTTCCAACCGTTTTCACCGCCGTGTCGGCTTATGTTTCAATTAGACTTATATTGACCGGGATATAGACCACGCATGTACATGTATCTACGCGGTATCACGGTCTATATCCCGGTCAATATAAGTCTATTGAAACTAACCGTGAATCATTCAAAACTCTTATGCTTCAATTGTTCTAAAAATCAACAAAGCCCTTCAACTTTCACTTCAACTCTACTAATAAACCAGTATATTCAGAATCTAAATTCAATCCGAACTTCCACCTGCAAAATCCACTTCATTTCTGTACAGAGCGCATTCTCTTCGCCTACTTCGTATAAGCGAGTCAACGCCGCAATGTACCTACAATTTAATCCGCATCAAAAATAACGGATATGCGTCAAACGTGTCTAATAAAAACCGGTCAAGTGCGAGTCGGACTCGCGCACTAAGGGTTCCGTACCATTAAGTTAAAAAAAAGTCACATTTGTTGTATGGGAGCCCCACTTAAATATTTATTTTATTGTGTTTTTAGTATTTGTTGTTATAGCGGCAACAGAAATACATCATCTGTGAAAATTTCAGCTGTCTAGCTATCACGGTTCATGAGAATCCTGGTGACAGACGAACAGACAGACAGCGGAGTCTTAGTAATAGGGTCCCGTTTTTACCCTTTGGATACGGAACCCTAAAAAAGATATATCTACAATAAAGAGATATGTCTAATTGTCTACATAGATAGAATAATTAGACGTTGACTGATACCTTTTGAACGCGAACTACGGTAGAGGGTAATATGTGGTATTTTCTATAAAAAGGGACCTTATTGTCGATGGCGCTTACGCCATTATTAACGATGCTCCGATATAAATACAATGCCGCGCGACGCTGTGCGGCGTAAGCGCCATCGACAATAAGATCCCTTTTCATAGAAAATGCCCCATATATCTCCATTTGAAAGAGTTTTCCAGGATGACTGATACTTTAGACGCGTTAATTCATCCACTACTATTGGTGCTGATATAATGTAGCATCAGTGGCAAGCGTCAAGCGGCGCGTCTGGCGGTGAAATTATATATCAAAAAAAATCCTTCTATACTTCCTATTCAGAACACGATACAAAATACGCCCTTAAACGGATCCCCACTATTTTTGTTACACCTTGTACAGTTGTTATGGACTTTGATATCAGGATATCAGGATGACACTGGATATAAGTACCTACTAGACCCCAAAGACCCTAGATCATCGGGAATACACATCTTGACTATATTTTCAATCCGGCAACGCAGAAATGAATTTATCAGGGGATCGTTTAAGGTAGCACCTATAGTTGAGAAAGTAAAGGATAGTCGATTGCGCTGGTATGGCCATATCCTTAGACGTGATGATGACCATTCTGTTAAAAAGGCCCTAAATATACCCAACTAATCCCGAGGAAGAGGAAGACCACCCAACACCTGGTGGTCAGACATGCAGAAAGAGATCCGGAAAGAGAACCTGAGTACGCAGACAAGCCACAACAGAGCACTGGCGCAGACATACAAGGAGGCCCGACCCCGGATAAACTGGGAAGAGCGACAGGCAAAGAAGAGTTGTCATGGCGCTGCTGAGTGCGTCCGTGGGGGGCCTTCGAGAACTCATAACTCTCTGTGAGCAATTTGCCAACAGTCATGGCCTAAAATATAATGCAATAAAAAGTGAGATTATGATTTTCAAAGCGGGGTCCAATTGTCCGTCTAGCGTTCCTCCTGTGTATCTCAACGGAGCACCTTTGAAGCGCGTTCACAAATTTAAATACTTGGGACATGTGCTGACTGATGATTTGATCGACGACTCTGATATTGAAAGGGAACGGAGAGCGTTGTCAGTTCGTGCCAATATGATTGCCCGCAGGTTTGCCAGCTGCTCGAATAACGTGAAGGTCACACTGTTCCGTGCATTTTGCACATCATTCTACACATGCAGCCTGTGGGTTAAGTATACACAAAAGGCATACAACGCCCTCCGTGTCCAATACAATGATGCCTTCAGGGCGCTGCTGCGGCTGCCGCGGTTTTGCAGCGCCTCAGGTATGTTCGCGGAGGCGCGCGTGGATTGTTTTTACGCCACCATGCGCAAGAGGGCTTGGTCAGCTGCCTGCCGCGTGCGCACCAGTGGCAGCGCCCTACTAGCGGTTGTCGCGGACCGACTTGACTCTCCATTTGTGAGACACTGGTTGTCATTGCATGCACCAGTGTCTCAAAATTGGGCGAAATAAGAGATATATTTATAATAAAATGATATATGTAATATTAATTGATTTATCGGAGACATGTTAATGATTTTACTTTTGACATTAAATTAAATTGAAATGAGAATACAATCAATAATAATATGTTTATATTTTTTTAAATCTTAATTATATTTTCTGACATGTGTCCCATAGGTCAATAGAATTTGTATTTTAATTTTAATTAACTTAAATTTTATTCTTAATTTTTTATTTTCAATTTTAATGTTTCACTGCTTTTATGAGCCATGTTGCTTGAAATAAAGTATAAAAAAAAAATAACGCAAAGACGTTACGTGTAATTGTATGAATTGTGAGTAAAATAAAATACATATGTTGCTATTAAATTTTTAATCATTCACAAGAATTTGATTCCTATCACATAATAACCATTTCGCAATACTGCCATACGTGAACCTCGAGACGGTCACAACCAGGGAAACCGCTAGGACAGTGGATGTACAATGAACCAAAGTTCGGTCGGCGATAATCCGTCCGCAATGGTACAATGATTTCGGGCTTTGAGTTGGGCGCATTACATACGCTGATAGACTGGCCGACTAACTTGTTTCCTGGTCTGGTACATCTCTATAAATAAAAAAAACGTAATAAATTATTAATAATGTTTTCGGTTACCGCGATAGTTACTCATGAAATAAAACTATAATAAAACCGGCCAAGTGCGAGTCGGACTCGCCCACCGAGGGTTCCGTACTTTTTAGTATTTGTTGTTATAGTATAGCGGCAACAGAAATACATCATCTGTGAAAATTTCAACTGTCTCGCTATCACGGTTCATGAGATATAGCCTGGTGACAGACAGACAGACGGACAGCGGAGTCTTAGTAATAGGGTCCCGTTTTTACCCTTTGGGTACGGAACCCTAAAACTATGAAAAGGGATCATATCGCGTATACTTAATAAATTTATCATACATCCAAAAGTTTCACCCGTTGACAACGAACGCTGTAAAGGGTTGGAAACGTCAGGATGATCAATTCATAATACGCGATAACGTCCGTTTCCATAGTTTTATTTCATGAGCAACTATCGCGGTAACCGAAGACAATAACAATGAGTCTTTACATAATAAAAATCTTACATCAGGAATAGTAATGTAGCCACCAGCAACGGTTATCGTAAAATCCACTTCGTTATCTTGTGGATAGCCGTCTGTAAAAATATAATTCTTGAAAATCTTCCATAGGCCAAGCAATAAGAAGGTATAGAGGGAAGAGGGAAATGCTAGGAACACAATTTTTAACTTAGTAGCTTTGTTTGGACTAGTTAGGAGATGAACATATTAAAAGTCCCCGGCCGTAACCCTGGTGCTGGATGGGAGAGGGGGGTTTGAAGGTTCCATTTTTCGGTTTTTCGATTATATCTCGGAAACTATGCGTCTGAGCGACTTGGCTCCCTCTATACCTTTTTTTGGGCATTTATTTCCTGGCCTACCAATTTTAGTTTTGTGATGTCCATCTGAGCGGCCAGGTTCTCATTCACGGACATCAAATATTTTTACCATATGGGCCTTTAGGAAGGCGTAGGTAGATGTCACTAGATCTACTGTACATTGCACTGAAAGCACTGGGCTACTGATCCAGTAGTCGTGAGTTCAAGTCTCACTCAAGACAATAATTTTTTCCACTTTTAAATTTCTTTCGATTTGTCATTGTAATTTTGACAAAATCAATAATTTTATTACATTTAATTATACAAAGCGTATTTTTTTATAAATTTATATAAAGATTTAAAAAGCTGAAATCAATAAAAAATTTTTTTTGAAAGAATATACTTAATGATCTATTTTCATTACTCTTCAGTGATGCACCGTGTATTAATTAATGTAGTAAATGTAACCAAATTTAAGACGATAATAAGGTGATATTTACCCATTTTCAGGAAACTGCAATAAGGGCTCGGTGTGGCGTCGGTGGCGGCGAACAGCACAGCGAGCGTGAGCAGCGAGCAGGCGAGTGGCGACATAGTTGTGGCGGCGGCGGCGGTGGCGAGAACAATGGCGCGCTGTCGACGCCGACTCCGTTATATTGCGCTCGCTAGACTAAAGCAAGTAATAACCGTCTCCAATTGATTTATACTACTAAAACCTGTTAACAAGAGATCTGTTATTGTTAGAAATAATATACGTTGAAATGTACCTACCCGATTAATAATTTGCCTGTAATATCAATAGATCGTTATTTGTTTTTTTTCTTACAACCTTTTCTAATATTCAATTATTCGCTTTTATTTAATAGCATGTGTGCCTATATTTTTATCGATTACTTGTAGAATATCAACGTTGGCTTGTGTTGTGATATCGTCTGCAAGGACCTCAATAATTGATGTCACATAAAAAATGTTTAAGCTTCATATTGGGACTACCTCCGAAAAACCGGCCAAGTGCGAGTTGGACTCGCGTTCCAGGGCACATGACACAATTTAAACAATGTATCTTTTATGTGAAATGTCTTTAAAAAACCCGTAGGGGTCGGATCAAAAACTAAGTAATTAAGTCCGACTCACGCTTAACTGCACATTTCTAATAGGTTTTCCGGTGATCTATTGGTAAAGATCTATTTTGTGTATTTTTTTCAAATTTTTTGACCCAGTAGTTTCGGAGATAAAGGGGGGAATGGTAATTTTTTGCCTATTTTCTTGAATAACTTCTAAACTATTTACTTTAAAATAATAAAAAAATATATTTCAGATTTTCACAAAGAGCTCTTTCATTTGATATGTAACACGATATATTTTGACAAACTTTATTTTTTAATTTTCTCATTTAACCCCCAAAAGTGACCCCCAAAATTAATATGTTTACGTTACATGTCCATCTTTGGGTCATACACTTACATATGTGTACCAAATTTCAACTTAATTGATCCAGTAGTTTCGGAGAAAATAGGCTGTGACAGACGGACAGACAGACAGACGGACAGACAGACAGACAGACACACGAGTGATCCTATAAGGGTTCCGTTTTTTCCTTTTGAGGTACGGAACCCTAAAAACAGGGTTGATTCATAAAATCTGTGTTATATATTGACATGTGGGTACATAAGAAGATCTGCGGGTACCCCCAGTTCGGTTCTAGCTAGCAAGCCAGCACACGTACGTAACATTCTGGCGACGGGATTTAATTCGGGAATCGCGGCTAAAAGTGCTTTAAACATAGTGTTTGAATGTTTAAAAGTGTTATTTAGTGAAATCAATAAAATGCCTCTAAAATTTAGTGAATTTCAGATGGACAAAGACAATTGGAAAAATTACGTGAATAGGTTCGGCTATTGTTTGCTCGCGAATAGTATTCAAACTGATGAGTTAAAAAAAGCGAATTTCTTTGCAGTTTGTGGTCGTGATTTATATGATCTCGTTGAATCGTTAATTTCACCGAAAAAGGTCACGGACATAACCTATACAACTGTAAAGGCCACGTTAGACGATCATTTTAATCCAAAACAAAATGAAATTGTGCAATCGTATAAGTTTCATATGAGGTGTCAATCGAGCAGTGAAAATATTAAAGAGTACGTGGCTAGTTTGCGTAAATTGGCTATAGAGTGCAATTTTACCGATTTGGATCGCACGTTGCGCGATCGGTTAGTATGTGGCATTCGTGATAAAGATGTACAGAAGCAACTATTGCAGCAGACAACATTAACTTTTGATCAAGCGGTAAAATTGGCGTTAACGGCTGAAACGGCGGACGCCGGAGTGATAGTCATGGCGACGCCAGCGACGGCAGCGACCTCTAGCGTGGCGCCTACTAGTACTACTAGTACAGGCAGTGACGAGCCAATGGAGGTTAATAGAATTAAAGCGAAACCGTTGGAACTGGGCAAAGATTGTTGGCGGTGTGGCAAAAGGCACGGAAATTTCTGTAGGTTCAGATATAGTAGGTGCTATGTGTGTAAAAGAATGGGCCATATTGCAGAAGTATGTTCGGATACACGAGACAAAAGTAAGTCAAAGGAATCAAGTCGGGTTAATGGATTGTATGAGGATGTCTTGTGTAATTTGGTGTCAAAAAAAGTGGATCCTTTTTATGCAAATGTGGAATTAAATGGTCGACTAGTAAATTTGGAAGTCGACACTGGAGCTGCATTTACCATGTTGAGAGAAAGTACAGCGAGGGAAATTTGGAATGGAAACATGCCAAGGTTGGATGAATCAAGTGTTAGGTTAACAACTTGGACTGAAAATCAGGTGGAGTTGTTAGGAGAAGCGGCAGTTGAGGTAAGGTTTAAGAATATACATACAAAATTAAACTTACTGATCGCAAGAGGCAATGGGCCAAATTTGTTGGGCCGTGATTGGCTTCCAGAGTTAAAGATTGATATTCATGGAATTTATAACATGAAATTGGAGGATGGAGGTATAGATACTTTACTGGAAAAATATAAAGAAGTTTTTCAGTCTGGGTTAGGGAAGTACACCGGCCCAGTAGTAACCATACCTTTGAAACCCGAAGCGAAACCAAAAATTTTGAAGTGTAGGCCGGTGGCGTTTGCAATTAAAGAGAGAGTGTTACAGGAGATTGACAGATTAGTCGCAGAAGATGTTTTGGAACCTGTCAGTCATTCTGAGTTTGCCAGTCCTATAGTACCTATCATTAAGAAGAATGGGAAAGTCAGACTTTGTGGGGATTACAGGGCCACAGTAAATATGGCTACTGAGACTGATACTTACCCTCTGCCAACTTTAAATGAAGCTTTTGCGGTTTTGCAAGGAGGAGTTATTTTCAGTAAGATAGATTTAGAGCAAGCTTACACCCAGGTGGTAGTGGATGAACCAACTTCAAAATTACTTACCTTAAATACTCCTAAAGGGTTATTCCGGTGTAAAACGTTAGCATTTGGGGTTAAAGCCTGTCCTGGAATTTTTCAGCGCATGATGAGCAACTTATTGGCAGGTGTATCAGGAGCAGCGGTACTGCTGGATGATATTGTGGTCACCGGACACACAATAAAAGAACACAGTGACAGACTTCAACGCATCTTGCAGATCCTTAAGGAAGCCGGGTTGAGAGTCAACAAGGAGAAGTGCAAGTTTGGGAAGGCAAGCGTGGAGTTTCTAGGACATGTGATTGATGCCAATGGCCTGCATCCGTGTGGAGACAAGATCGAGGCTATAATGGAGACGCCAGCACCAAAAAATGTAAAGGAGTTACAGGCTTTTCTTGGATTACTGAATTTTTATGACAGATTTATAGCACAGAAAGCAACTGTAGCAGAACCACTGTACAAGTTATTGTTGAAAGGAGCCAAATGGGTATGGTCACCAAATTGCCAACAAGCTTTTAGTCTCTTGAAAAGAATGTTGACCACAGGGAACACATTAGTACATTATGATTTAAAGAAACCAGTGGTTATTACATGTGATGCTTCGCAGTACGGTCTCGGTGCGGTTCTGGAACATCGGATGGAGGATGGTTCTTTGAGACCAATCATGTTTGCTTCCAGGACGATGAGCTCTCATGAACGAAATTATTCGCAGATTGATAAAGAGGCTGCTGCAATTATTTTTGCAGTACAGAAATTTTACTCATATATTTTTGGCCGTAAGATAGTCATTCAGACGGACCATAAACCACTTTTGGGTATATTTGACCCGAAGAAGCCAATACCTAATGTAATATCACCCAGGATGTTAAGATGGGCCTTATTGTTAAACTCGTACGATTACGAGTTACAATATGTTGAAGGGAAAAAAATTGGGAATGCTGATGCCTTAAGTAGATGGCCTGGTCCTGAAAGCAGTGGAAAAGAAGAAGAGCTGCAAGAGGTGAATGTTTTGTTGCTCAATGAGACACCAGTTGAGTTACAGATGACGGCTAAGGATGTGGCTAAATTGAGTAGAACTGATGGTATATTAACAAAGGTGATGTTCTGGATTAGGAATGGTTGGCCAAGCAAAGTAGAAGAGAAATATAGAGATTATTATGTAAGAAGGGATGAATTAACAGAATACAATGACTGTATATTGTGGGGAGGTAGAGTAATTGTGCCTCTGAAGCTACGTGAAAGCGTTCTTAAAGAGCTCCACAGCAATCATGATGGTATAGTTATCACTAAAGCAATAGCAAGGAGTTATTTCTGGTGGCCTGGTCTCGACAGAGATATAGAGAGCTTGATACATAATTGCCAAACTTGTAAGGAAGTAAGGAATATGCCAGCCAAAGTGACTCACAGATGGATTACTCCACCAAAGGCTTGGTCTAGGCTGCATATTGATTTTGCAGGGCCTTTCATGGGCAAAATTTTCTTAATATTAATTGACTCATACTCAAAATGGCCGGAGGTAAAAATTGTTAGTGAGCAAAGTTCAAGTATGGTAATTAATAAGCTAGATGAGATATTTGCTGAACAAGGGCTGCCAGACACCATAGTGAGTGACAATGGGAAAGCGTTTGCGTCAGAACAGATATGTCAATATTTTAAACAGAATGGTATTAGACATATACTGGTACCTCCATATCATCCTGCGTCCAATGGACAGGCAGAGAGAACTGTCCAGACAATAAAATTGAAGTTAAAAAAGATGTCACATCTCCCATGGTCAACCAGACTGCAAAAGATATTGTATGGTTTGCGGACAACACCCAGTTCTGTCACTGGTAAGACACCCGCGGAACTCCTGAACAATAGACGTTTCCGAACTAAATTTGATAGGCTTCACCCCCTTTCGATTCAAGAAAAGGAGACAGAAGATATCCAGGAAAATGAAACAAAACGTGCGAGAGAATTTAGAGTGGGAGAGACAGTCTGTTTCAGGAACTATAGAACTGGGCCTAGATGGTTGGAAGGAACAATAGCCAAAAGGATTGGAGTGTTAAGATATAAAATTAAACAAGGAAATAAATTATTCATTAGACATGTCAACCAGATGCTTGGTTTTACTAGAAGTGACACAGAAGAAGAAAAACAAGCTGAAATCAAGGCAAGACCATCAAGTAATAGTAAAGAAGTTCAACAAGGGGAAGAAGAAAGAGAAGATAAGGGTTTTGGCACTATAAGAATCCCTCCACCGAGTCAGTGGGCAGAAATGATTGGTGTTAAAGGTCCAGAAGAGTGTGTAGTACTGGATTCGGATGATACAGTGCCTAGAAATGAACTTAACAGTAACAAGCGACCAAGGTCGAGTGAAAGCCCACCGTCCAACAGACCATCCTTGAAAAAGATAGCTCTCCAAGAATATGATAGTACAGACATTGAGTCTGGTAGTGGAGATGAGGAACATTATAGTGCAGATAGCCAATAGTTAGATAGTTACTCAATAATAACAAAAGACTATGAAAGCATGTTAGGGTATAAGTGAACAATATAGTTTAAGTGCATAAACAGAGTAGTGCAAAACTGACTATAGATATTGAATTCAAAATGTAGTGAAGTGTCATCTATCCAGAGGGAAAGGCATGTTATATATTGACATGTGGGTACATAAGAAGATCTGCGGGTACCCCCAGTTCGGTTCTAGCTAGCAAGCCAGCACACGTACGTAACAATCTGCTCTACAAGACTTGTTTACCAACCGGTCATAATTTTCATAAAAGTTCGTTCCATCTTTCCAGGCCACTTTCCTTCATGTGCTTCTGGACCTTGGTCATCCACGTAGTTTGTGGCCTGCCCCTCCCTCTCTGTTGTGTAGTGATGGAAAGGCACTTTTTAACCATATGGTCATCGTGTCTAATACCCAGCACATGTCCAAACTATCTCAGTCTAGTCTCAGTTATTTCCTCTGTAGTAGGTGCAACTTTGAAACTCCCCCTTATGTGTTCATTGCGCACTTTATCCTTAAGTGTAACTCCACCCGCCCAGCGCAGCATACGCTTTTCAGTGGTATGAAGTTTTTGTTGTTTTTTTTAGAGTTCCGTACCCAAAGGGTAAAAACGGGACCCTATTACTAAGACTCCGCTGTCCGTCTGTCCTTTTGTCTGTCTGTCACCAGGCTGTATCTCATGAATCGTCATAGCTAGACAGTTAAAACTTTCACAGATGATGTATTTCTGTTGCCGCTATAACAACAAATACTAGAAAGTACGGAACCCTCGGTGCGCGAGTCCGACTCGCACTTAGCCGGTTTTTTTCTTCATAGTCCAGTATTCACTACCGTAGAGCAAAATTGGTCTTGGCAGCAAAAGACTCATAATATATATGGTTGAAATATTCGCTGTATTGTGTAAGGTCTTGGTAGCTCAGATGGCAGAGCACTGGCTCATGGGTTCATGTCCTACCTAAGACAGTGAATTTTTCCACTTATAATTTAATTTTATCGCAATTGAAATTTTGTTAGAGAAAAGCCGTGATCCTCAGAATCTACCCTTCGGGCCTACATGGATTTTTCAAAGCTGGCGCATTTTTCTACTGAATCTGACAAATTGGTTTCAATATATTATGTTTATATAATTATATATCCAATGTCTAAAATTATACGCATGTGCAATAATGCATTATGTCACATTAAATCGATTTCTTACCGTTGAAAATCGATTAAAAATTATGTACATGTAACTATTTGTATTTCTATATATACTTCCTTATGTCCGTTTCAAATTACTATACATGTATAGATAATGTTATTATCCAATTATACCCAATTATAATATATAAATGTTATGGCTCCTCTACCCGATGGATCATCATAGTGGCCCACGACGAGATGGCGATGGGATAGCCGCGGTGTCGGTTTTTCGTCCGCACATCAAAGGCAGCGATGACAGTACGCAATTACGCATCTACACGTGGCCCATTCCACCGGTCGAGTCTGGACGTTCATGACTTACTTTGACTTATTGTCCCCTAGGTGGGGCAGAGGGCGTCCACAGTGCGCCGCCATCTGGATCGGTCTTGAGCTTCGTGCTTGACTTCGCTCCAAGTCTTCCCAATAGCCTTCGCCTCTGCAATGATAGTCCGGCGCCAGGTCTGCTTTGGACGGCAACGTTTCCTCTTTCCTTGGGGATTCCAGTCTAGGGCTTGCCTCGGTTCAGGATCCCTTCGGAGTGTATGCCCAATCCAACTCCATTTCCGGCGCTTGATCTGCTGGTCGATCGGAGTCTCATTGCAGCATCTCCACAGATTGCTATTGGAAATTTTCTCGGGCCAGTATATACCGAGAATGCTGCGGAGGCAGCGGTTAATACAGACTTGTAGCTGGCGCGAGATGTCTTTTGTGACCTTCCACGTCTCGCACCCATACAGCAATGCGGTTTTTACGTTTTTACGTTTGGACGTTCATGCTTTGTATCAATTAACGATTTCTTTTATTATTAATAAATTAATAGTTTAAAAACACTAGAAAAACATGCTTTTATAAATGCACGTAAAAACCAAAAATAAATTATGGATCGTTCAAGTTGTCTCTATTTCTGGGCTGAAGTGTAAATTATGTGCTTTTAATAATATTTGATTGTAAAAGCGTGGGGCGATGGAACAGGAAAGACTTTCTTGTAAACAAATACTAATACTAACTTCCTGGCGGAAGCTGCATGAGGTCGCACAGGAGCATAACTTTTATGCCGCCAAAGGGTTACCAAAAGGAACCAAAGATATCGACCTTCACAAACAAGAACTCTACATTTTGCCACTGTTGACGCATTACCCTTACGTACTTAATTATAAATATATTTAAAAAAAGGCGGTAGTTAATATTTTGTTTGTCTTAATTTTCTGTTTAATAATGTTTGTATTTTTATGTCAATGTAAATTTATTTGTGTGTCGTTGGCGTACGTGTCGCCATTATTTTTAGATTAAGCCAGGTCCCCACAGAAAACCAGCGCCACGGTTTGTCGCGGCACTATGCTGAGTGGGGATCCTTTTTGGCGTCCAAATGTTTTTTTGTCTGCATGCTTTTCTTTTTTATGTACTATGTTGTGGCGTCAAATAAATGTATTTTCTTTCTTTCTTTCTTTCTAATTGCCGGAAAGAAGAGGCGTTCAAAATGTCGGTGAATGTGGTGTCTCCTCGCTGCTGGCGCATATTTTGACTTTATCTTTGAACAGACTGTTTAATGTAGAGCCACCTACTTGTAGTGGTCGTGCTGCAACTCCAGTTATAGCGCCGATCTCTGTAACCTAGCTGCTTTCCGTAACATCGCTTTAATTGATTTCTCAGCAAGTTATATAAAAAAATCTTTCCTGTTCCAGCGCCCCACGCTTTTACAATCAAATATTATTAAAAGCACATAGTTTACACTTCAGCCCAGGCATAGAGACAACTTGAACGATCCATAATTTATTTTTGGTTTTTACGTGCATTTATGAAAGCGTGTTTTTCTAGTGTTTTTTAAATTATTAATTTATTTTATACTTTTTAGTCTTTGATAACGAAATACTTTTAACATTTATTTCATTTATAACCTTGAAACCTGATCGTGTTCAAAGTCCATTACGTGACCTTTCTCAAAAGTGCAAACACGACTATGATACGATATTCCACCATGGAATGCCAGTGCCTATCTTCTGGCTTCATCATCAGACCTTGAAACCTAATCGTGGTCAAAGTTCATTACAAGACTTTTCTAACAAATCCAAACACAGCTATGATACGATGTTCTGTCATGAAGTTCCAGTTCATATCTTTCGGCTCCATCATCAGATCAGTTCGACAGTATCATATTACTGTATTGTAATCAGAACTACATACAGCTGCCAATTTTCATAACGCTACGATCCTTGGAAGATGGTTAGATTAGTTACCTTAAATTCCATTACATAGTTAGTTACATACAGATCGACCTATTAAAAACGTGTTAAAAATAATGAGTACGTGGCCTCATCATGAAGGAATAGGAAAATAAGTTTTTGGCAAAAATTTCATTTTTGGTACAAGCTTTTATCGCTGACTGTACTTTTTTTCCACAGGCAACTAATACTCATGGTATTATGGTATGGTATTGTAACTACTTGGAGTACTTGGCTTGGCACCGACTTCAAACATATCAGTTGGTAACGCATATACTTAAACACGGAACCCTAAAAAGGATAATATTTTATTTCATCCTTTTTGAAGTCGGTTTATCTTTTTTTATAAAAGTTTTTATTAGTATTTGTTTTTAAAGCGGCAACAGAAATACATCATCCGTGAAAATTTCAGCTGTCTAGCTATCATGGTTTATGAGATATAGCCTGGTGACAGACAGACAGACAGACAGCGGAGTCTTAGTAATAGGGTCGCGTTTTTACCCTTTGGATACGGAACCCTGAAAAAGATATGTCTACAATAAAGAGATATGTCTAATTGTCTGCATAGATAGAATAATTAGACGTTGACTGATACCTTTTGAACGCGAATTACGGTAGAGGGTAATATGTGGTATTTTCTATAAAAAGGGACCTTATTGTCGATGGCGCTTACGCCATTATTAACGATGCTCCGATATAAACGAGCTGTGCGGCGTAAGCGCCATCGACAATAAGATCCCTTTTCATACAAAATGCCCCATATATCTCCATTTGAAAGAGTTTTCCAGGATGACAGATACTTTAGACGCGTTAATTCATCCACTACTATTGGTGCTGATATAATGTAGCATCAGTGGCAAGCGTCAAGCGGCGCGTCTGGCGGTGAAATTATATATAAAAAAAAATCCTTCTATACTTCCTATTCAGAACACGATACAAAATACGCCCTTAAACGGATCCCCACTATTTTTGTTACACCTTGTACAGTTGTTATGGACTTTGATATCAGGTTACACTGGATATAAGTACCTACTAGACCCCTAGAGACACTAGGTCATCGGGAATACACATCTTGACTATATTTTCAATCCGGCAACGCAGATATGAATTTATCAGGGGATCGTTTAAGGTAGCACCTATAGTTGAAAAAGTAAAGGATAGTCGATTGCGCTGGTATGGCCATATCCTTAGACGTGATAATGACCATTCTGTTAAAAAGGCCCTAAATATACCCAACCAATCCCGAGGAAGGGGAAGACCAACCAACACCAGGTGGTAAGACATGCAGAAAGAGATCCGGAAAGAGAACCTGAGTACGCAGACAAGCCAGAACAGAGCACTCTGGCGCAGACATACAAGGAGGCCCGACCCCGGATAAACTGGGAAGAGGGACAGGCAAAGAAGAGTTGTCATAACGCAAAGACGTTACGTGTAATTGTATGAATTGTGAGTAAAATAAAATACATAATTACATATGTTGCTATTAAATTTTTAATCATTCACAAGAATTTGATTCCTATCACATAATAACCATTTCGCAATACTGCCTTACGTCAACCTCGAGACGGTCACAACCAGGGAAATCGCTAGGGCAGTCGATGTACAATGAATCAAAGTTCGGTCGGCGATAATCCGTCCGCAATGGTACAATGATTTTGGGCTTAGAGTTTGGCGTATTACATACGCTGATAGACTGGCCGATTAACTTGTTTCCTGGTCTGGTACATTTCTATAAATAAAAAAACGTAATAAGTTATTAATAATGTCACATAATGTCTTCGGTTACCGCGATAGTTACTCATGAAATAAAACTATGAAAAGGGATCATATCGCGTATACTTAATAAATTACATCCAAACGTTTCACCCGTTGACAACGAACGCTGTAAAGGGTTGGGAACGTCGGGATATATTATCAATTCATAATACGCGATAACGTCCGTTTCCATAGTTTTATTTCATGAGCAACTATCGCGGTAACCGAAGACAATAATAATGAGTCTTTACAAAATAAAAATCTTACATCAGGAATAGTGATGGAGCCACCAGCAACGGTTATCGTAAAATCCACATTGTTATCTTCTGTACCGTCTGTAAAAATAAAATTCTTGAAAATCTTCCAATTTTAGTTTTGTGTTGTCCATCTGAGCGGCCAGGACCTCATTCACGGACATCAAATGTTTTTACCATATAGGCACCCAAGCGACATCTACTGTACACTGCACTGAAAGCACTGCGCTACTGATCCAGTAGTCGTGAGTTCAAGTCTCACTGAAGGCAATATTTTTTTCCACTTTTAAATTTCTTTCAATTTGTCATTGTAATTTTGACAACCTATCAATAATTTTATTACATTTAATTATACAAAGCGTATTTTTTATAAGTGCATATAAAGACAAAACAAAACCGGCCAAGTGCGAGTGGGACTCGCGCACCTAAGGTTCCGTACTTTTTTAATATTTGTTGTTATAGCGGCAACAGAAATACATCATCTGTGAAAATTTCAACTGTCTAGCTATAACGGTTCATGAGATACAGCCTGGTGACAGACGGACAGACGGACAGCGGAGTCTTAGTAATAAGGTCCCGTTTTTACCCTTTGGGTACGGAACCCTAAAAAGCTGGAATCGATCAAATTATTTTTTTAAATAATATACTTAATGACCTATTTTCATTACTCTTCAGTGATGTACCGTGCATTAACTAATGTAGTAACTGTAACCAAATGTAAGACGATAATAAGGTGATATTTACCCGTTTTACCCATTTCCAGGAAACTGCAATATGGGTTCGGAAACAAGGCGTCGGTGGCGGCGAACAGCGCAGCGAGCGCGAGCAGCGAGCAGGCGAGTGGCGACATTGTGGTGGCGGCGGCGGCGGCGGCGAGAACAATGGCGCGCTGTCGACGCCGACTCCGTTATATTGCGCTCGCTAGGCTAAAGCAAGTAATAACCGTCTCCAATTGATTTATACTACTAAAACCTGTTAACAAGAGATCTGTTATTGTTAGAAATAATATACGTTGAAATGTATATACTTACCCGATTAATGATTTGCCTGTAATATCAATCGATCGTTATTTGTGTTTTTTTTTCTTACAACCTTTTCTAATATTCAATTATTCGCTTTTATTTAAAAGCATGTGTGCCTATATTTTTATCGATTACTTGTAGAATATCAACGTTGGCTTGTGATATCGTCTGCAAGGACCTCAATAATTGATGTCATATAAAAAAATGTTTAAACTTCATATTGGGACTACTTCCAACAAACAGGGTTGATTCATAAAATGCTACTTGTTTACCAACCAGTCATAATTTTCATAAAAGTTCGTTCCATCTTTCCAGGCCACTTTCCTTCATGTCCTTCTGGACCTTGGTCATCCACGTAGCCTGTGGCTTGCCCCTCCCTCTCTGTTGTGTAGTGATGGAAAGGCACTTTTTAACCATATGGTCATCGTGTCTAATACGCAGCACATGCCCAAACCATCTCAGTCTAGTCCCAGTTATTTCCTCTGTAATAGGTGCAACTTTGAAACTCCCCCTTATGTGTTCATTGCGCACTTTATCCTTAAGTGTAACTCCACCCGCCCAGCGCAGCATACGCATTTCAGTGGTATGAAGATTTTGTGTTTTTTTTTTAGAGTTCCATACCCAAAGGGTAAAAACGGGACCCTATTACTAAGACTCCGCTGTCCGTCTGTCCTTCTGTCTGTCTGTCAACAGGCTGTATCTCATGAACCGTCATAGCTAGACAGTTAAAATTTTCACAGATGATGTATTTCTGTTGCCGCTATAACAACAAATACTAGAAAGTACGGAACCCTCGGTGCGCGAGTCCGACTCGCACTTAGCCGGTTTTTTTCTTCATAGTCCAGTATTCACTACCGTAGAGCAAAATTGGTCTTGGCAGCAAAAGACTCATAATATATATGGTTGAAATATTCGCTGTATTGTGTAAGGTCTTGGTAGCTCAGATGGCAGAGCACTGGGCTAGCGATCCAGTGGTCATGGGTTCATGTCCTACCTAAGACAGTGAATTTTTCCACTTATAATTTAATTTTATCGCAATTGAAATTTTGTTAGAGAAAAGCCGTGATCCTCAGAATCTACCCTTCGCGCCTACATGGATTTTTCAAAGCTGGCGCATTTTTCTACTGAATCTGACAAATTGGTTTCAATATATTATGTTTATATAATTATATATCCAATGTCTAAAATTATACGCATGTGCAATAATGCATTATGTCACATTAAATCGATTTCTTACCGTTGAAAATCGATTAAAAATTATGTACATGTAACTATTTGTATTTCTATATATACTTCCTTATGTCCGTTTCAAATTACTATACATGTATAGATAATGTTATTATCCAATTATACCCAATTATAATATATAAATGTTATGGCTCCTCTACCCGATGGATCATCATAGTGGCCCACGACGAGATGGCGATGGGATAGCCGCGGTGTCGGTTTTTCGTCCGCACATCAAAGGCAGCGATGACAGTACGCAATTACGCATCTACACGTGGCCCATTCCACCGGTCGAGTCTGGACGTTCATGACTTACTTTGACTTATTGTCCCCTAGGTGGGGCAGAGGGCGTCCACAGTGCGCCGCCATCTGGATCGGTCTTGAGCTTCGTGCTTGACTTCGCTCCAAGTCTTCCCAATAGCCTTCGCCTCTGCAATGATAGTCCGGCGCCAGGTCTGCTTTGGACGGCAACGTTTCCTCTTTCCTTGGGGATTCCAGTCTAGGGCTTGCCTCGGTTCAGGATCCCTTCGGAGTGTATGCCCAATCCAACTCCATTTCCGGCGCTTGATCTGCTGGTCGATCGGAGTCTCATTGCAGCATCTCCACAGGTTGCTATTGGAAAATTTCTCGGGCCAGTATATACCGAGAATGCTGCGGAGGCAGCGGTTAATACAGACTTGTAGCTGGCGCGAGATGTCTTTTGTAACCTTCCACGTCTCGCACCCATACAGCAATACGGTTTCTACGTTTTTACGTTTCGACGTTCATGCTTTGTATCAATTAACGATTTCTTTTTATTAATAAATTAATAGTTTAAAAATCACTAGAAAAACACGCTTTTATAAATGCACGTAAAAACCAAAAATAAATTATGGATCATTCAAGTTGTCTCTATTTCTGGGCTGAAGTGTAAACTATGTGCTTTTAATTATAATATTTGATTGTAAAAGCGTGGGGCGCTGGAACAGGAAAGACTTTCTTGTAAACAAATACTAATACTAACTTCCTGGCGGAAACTGCATGAGGTCGCACAGGAGCATAACTTTTATGCCGCCAAAGGGTTACCAAAAGGAACCAAAGATATCGACCTTCACAAACAAGAACTACATTTTGCCACTGTTGACGCATTACTTACGTACTTAATTGCCGGAAAGAAAGAGGCGTTAAAAATGTCGGTGAATGTGGTGTCTCCTCGCTGCTGGCGCATATTTTGTCTGAGTTTGACAAATTGGTACTTTGAACAGGTACTAAGTAAGGTAAGGTGGTAAGGTACCATTTCTTTTGCTGCGACTTCGTTCGTACGTAACTCAAGAAATAAAGGGAATCTGAGGTAAAACCGGCACCTTAAGGGAAAAGTTAAATGAAAACCAGTTTTATTAAAATCTTCGAACTTTACTAGTCTCTGTTTAATTAATCATCATCTGCCTGCGCCATTTCCCATCATCTAAGGTCGGCTCTCCTTGTCCGTTTTCTCCATTCCGGGCGATTTTGGGCGATATCTGGGTTTTAACTATAAAACTCCCGTGAGACTCAAACATATTAGATTATTTTAAACTCACGTATTATTAAGTCGAATAGCTCGACATGTGTCTCCGTGAAGACGGTCCTCGTAAATTGGACCGAAACATGTCGAGCTATTCGACTTAATAATACGTGAGTGACCCGGTTTAAAATAATCTGATACCTGGGTTCATGTCTGCTTGTTTCAGGTCTTTTTGGACCGTCGTTAGCCAAGTGGCGGAGGGCTTTCCGCACCCACGCTTCGTCGTTGGTATGTCTAGGGCTACTCGCACCATGTGGTCTTCGGGACGCCTGAGGATGTGTCCATACCAGCGTAAACGTTTTTCTTGGACTTTTTCAACTATGGGGGCGATTTTGAAGCTACCTCTGATATATTCGTTCCTGATTTTGTCGAGTCTGGTGACGCCCGCTGACCAGCGTAACATGCGCATCTCAGTGGTGTGCAGTTTTGTGAGATGTTTCTTGGTAGAGGCCCAGCACTCTGTTCCATACAAAATAGCGGGGCGAATCGCAGTTTTGTAGAGTTTCCCTTTGGTTTTCAGGGGCATTCTTTTGTCGCACATTACGCCTGTGAGCTGTCTCCATTTATTCCAACCAGATGTAGCACGATGGGTTACGTCGCTGTCAATTTTGCCATCGTTACTAATTATTGACCCGAGGTATTTGAATTGATTTACGGTTGGGATATGTGCGTCGTCAATCAGGAACTTAATTTGCTGTCCATCCGTTGTACCATCAAGTATGCAGGACATGTGCTCGGTTTTCTTGCGGCTAATTCTGAGACCGTTGTCTTCTAGTGACTTTATCCAGAGATTAAACTGAGATTGAAGGTCCTCAACATTGTCAGATATTAGCACGACATCATCCGCGTACAAGTTATTCCAGGGTACGGGTTTTTGGCAGTCTCTCGTTAAATAGTCCATGGTAACGTTGAACAACAGAGGGCTGAGTGCGGAACCTTGATGTACTCCGACCTCAATTGCGAAACCATCACTGGTACCGGCTGGGCTGACTACTTGGGTGGTGACATTGTTGTACATGTTTCGTATAAGTGATATGTACTGCTCGGGAACTTTTTGAGCTCTTAGAGCGTCCCTCTTAGAGCGTCTCTGTTTAATTAACTAAATTAATATTTATATATTTAATTTTCGGAAATTTTCCAACCCATGAATAAATTGAGCGCCTTCATTTATAACGGAGGATAATAAATTTGGTAGGTACTCAAGGAAGTTGGAATAAAAATACTAAAAACAATCATATCATTTTAATAATGTCTTAGCTACTCACAAAACTGAGAAATATTCAAAGAGCAGCCGCCGTCAATATTCGGGCACGTAATCGTGACCGGAGAGAACTGTCCGTCGACGAATATGGCAGGAGGGCCGCGTATACTGCATCCATAGATGGATTGAGCGACTAACTTTTTTCCGGACCGGCTGCACTTCTGTAACGAAATATAAAGTAAAATAAAAATAAAACTACGTAAACGGATTGTATGAATATAAAATACATCCCTAGACTTATATTGAACGGGATATGGGCCGTGATTATCTTTTGTTATGTCTACACGGCAGCGCTTCTTAGGCCTGCCGCGTGATCTAGGGCCTTGGACAGTGAGGTCGAGGCTTCAATTTCCTACATAGTCTAACTGCTTATATGGCCTGCTACTTATATGGCCATACCATCGGAGGCGACTTTCCGCCGCTTATCCGCTTCATCACGGATTTCGAGGATGCCACGGATGTGTTCGCTACGTATGCTATCTAATAGCGTAACGCCACACATCCATCGCAACATTTTCATCGTGACGTGAAAGTGGTGGACATGTCTTCCGAAGACAGGCTAGGTGTCGCTACCACATAGTAGGACTGGGCGGATGATGCTCTTGTTCAGAAGCTTCACCGATATCCTGGGGTATATAATAGTCCTCCTCATCGCTTTCGATGACGGCGACCCTAAATAAACATTATGGACGTTGTCTATTATAAGCCCTAATATGCTCTTAAATACTCTATTGCATGCGTGACAACAAAGTTGGCCAGCTGCGTTAAACTTGTACTCATAGGAAGACTTAGGTCTCTTTTTGCAACTTGATTTTTATATCTAAGCTTGTGAGGCTGTTTAAAAATATTATGACGCCGTTATTATGGATGGTAGAACGCCAAGATGACCTTCTTCCAGCAAGCTCGTCCCAACGCTCAGGGTCGATGGCGCAATTGCTCAGATGCCGTTCAAGCACGTCCTTCTAGCGCAGGTGCTGACCACCGTGCTTCCGCTTACCCACCGCCAACTCAGAGTAGAAAACAGCTTTATGCAAGCGGTGGTCATTCTACTTGTAGGGTGTCAACCTGTCAACTAAGGCCTCGGTATAATTACATCACTCAAATCAAATCACTCGGTCATCCAAATTACATTATATATGTGAAAATTCAACTCAATTTAATAATAGGAAATGGGTCTTATTTAGGTCGTAAGATTGATCTGAACAAACCAACATATAAATACAAACGTCGCAACTTAAATAAAAGCTTGTAGAAAAGGGATAAAGCACAAAAACAATACTTTGATGAGATTTTAAGACACAATTACGCCAAATGTATAAAAAACTTACATCAGGGATGTTAACCTTGCCACTGCGTTCGAAAAGCTCGAAAACAAAACTAGGCCTCTGCCACGGCTGGCCGTATGAGGATTGGGTGCCTGTGAAACATAGATATAGGTAATTTCGTTACGTTTAAATTCAGCTTTTATTATTAAGTATATTAGGTTGTTTTTATTAGTAGTGTGTAACTCGGGTGGAAGACACTAGTTCAGTCTCGAACTACAATACAATACTATACTAGGTATACTTGCAAAATACTGTCAGAACCTGTCGCCACGGAGTTGCAAAAAGGATTTGAGTCGGCGGAGACGTAGGAAGAACTTGAGTCGGCGGAGGCGTAGGAAGAACTGGCGTCGGCGGCGGCGAGCAACGCGGCGAACGCAACTAGCGAGCGGGCGAGCGGCGTCATGGCGACGGCGACGGTGGCTGCGGGAATACTGCAGTGGCAACGCCGAATCCTATTTATACATATTTATTTATATATTTTATAATACGCGCTACGCCCTATAACAAAATAAACAGCCGTATCCATATTATCGGGCTCGATACATTTATCCATTGATAATCAATTTAATATAATGTAATACGGTTTTCTTCACAGTTGTTTTTGAATTGTAGTTATTTGCTCTGATTTATTGACATATAATACATTATTTTACTTTTGACCTCGTTTGTATACTATAACTGAATAAATAACTTTTCATCACACTTGCTCCAAAAAGGATCTTATTTCATGCAGGTGTACTGAAGTATGGCCTATATTGTTACCGTAGTCGGGAAATTGGGACGGGTACTGCCGTGACCTAGAGATCTAAGATAGCTGAAGAGGCATGGCATCAATTTTACTTTATGATTTAAACTTATACACAAATCAAAATATAGTTTAAAAAAATTGATTTGTTTCCAAAAATAGTAATGCAGATAATACCTACTACGAAAGTACAGAGTTCTCATGGTGTACCCATCACGCGTCCATGGCACGTATATTTTTTATTTACATATTTACTGCTCGGAGCAGTCACTTACCCCTTGCCTCAGGTTGCTAACAGTCGGGCAGGTCATACGTTTGTTTGCTACCTGAAATAAACTTAAAGAACTATCAGCCGACGACCGGTCTGGCCTAGTGGGTAGTGACCCTGCCTGTGAAGCCGATGGTCCTGGGTTCGAATCCCGGTAAGGGCATTTATTTGCGTGATGAGCACAGATATTTGTTCCTGAGTCTTGGGTGTTTTCTATGTATTTATGTTTGTATATACTGTGTCAATGATTTATGTATCTGTATATTATATATATCGTTGTCTGAGTACCCACAATACAAGCCTTCTTGAGCTTACTGTGGGACTTAGTCAATCTGTGTAAAAATGCCCTATAATATTTCTATTTATTTATGTATTTTATTTATTTATCAGTGACTAATTCGCCCTAATATTAAATCCTGGTCGTAAATCATCAATCTGAATTTAATCATCGCCATATTATTATGGTTTTTACAGCCGTTTCATATTTCCAACTCATTAATATTCGTTTGTGGAAAGTTATGAAATATATGGCTAGGTAAGGTAAACAAGTCAATTTATTTTATTCCAAAGGTTAACTAAAAGGTTTTAACGTCTCAGTGTTAAGTTAACCTGTAAAGGTGCAAAGGTGCTATTTAATGTGATTTTAGAGCAAACATAATGTAAGTATGTTTATCGCATCGAACCATGTAAACTATGTTTATTGGTATTTATAAACCGATAATGGTATTAAGGTTTTCATAGCTACGAGTCATACAACTGATAACGGCGGGGCCATTATCATTTAGTTATATCTGCTTATTTATGTCTGTTGGTCTGCCTGTCAATGTCATATCAATGTTACTCAGAAACTATAGATATAGTCGTCGAAACCACTTTTAAATTTTTGGCATAAACTCCCTTTGAAAATAACTTGAATAAGTAAGTAAAATATTATTTATTGTGCACAACACAGTTAAACAACACAAAAATTAAAAACAGTTTAAAAGTAGGTATTAACTGGCTGTCTTATCGCTAGAAAGCGATCTCCAAACAACATTTAGGTAGATATCGCAGACATACCTTTTTCATAAAAGGATTTTTATTTGCACTTTTTTCGAATTGTATATGAACGTAGAGTTGGACCAAGATAAGTCTGCAACGATTTTGACAGCACACGGAATGCAAGTGTTATTTTAAACATCAAACTCTATGAAATAATAATATTAAGATAAGCTTCCTGGTTTATTGAAGTCTAATGAGGAAGGATTTTTTTTGTAGTTCAACATGAAAGACGAAACGAAAGGTGGCCGATAACAATAATCAACCTTTCATGGCAGCCTATAACAGTGCAGGATGCACTTATGCAATAGAACGGGAGGATCAATATAGTTTGTATAGCACATTAGCGCAATTTATTATTTTTGGATGTTTGTAAGTTTATCAAAGTTAAAAGGCGGAATTCATAATCATTTTTGTTCATTTTGATTTGGGGACAATCTTACACAGGTCTACCTAGCCCTAATAGGCGACGGATAAACTTAGTATATAGATAAATGCGTACTTAGATACATTGATAACATCCATAACTCAGGAATAAATATTTGTAAAAGACATACAAACAAATGGCCTTACCGAGATTCGAACCCGGCACCTTTTGCTTCGTAAGCTGCGTCGCTACTGGTTACCAACTAGGGTAGCATCGAGTCCGGTGAATGCAATTGACTGACAAAAAAACAATTTTTTTTGGTTGCACTCTTCGTCTAATGTTATGTTATGTATAAAATAATACCTCTGCACATTTGTTTTGCTCCGCCCATGCGCTTATAATGCCCCGTGCACCAGACTTGAGGCCCTACCACAAAAAAAAAATTTCGTTTATTACTTATTGGAGCCATAGAGAGGCAGGTAAAGATATTTCGATTTGCTGTTTTCGCGGTAGCGCCTCTGGACGCAATTTAATTCTACAACATATATTGCACAATATATATTGCACAACTTGTTTATTCATTTCATTATATAAATATCTTGGGCTGCCTCCCCAGTTTTCTAGGTTACAAAAGTTACAATCAATCATTCGGTTCGATTAAATTACGAAGATATATGCCTCTAAAACAATTACAAGCAGTTTCTATACAATAAGAGACTTATTTCTGTGGTGTTAGCTGTTAACAAAGCTGCTAGCATAGGTGTGCTATTTCATATACATATAGCACGCACCACACAGTAAGCATGTACGTCACATCTGTAACGAATAATGTTTGATGCTATTAGCTATACCATTTCCTTAATGCCAATTCCTTTATGCTAATTAGGCAATGAAAGCATATTGCAACTATATCAACAACACTTAGTTTTGCTTGTGATAGATACCAATAGGATTTTTTTATTTTATTTATTTAGGCAACAAACAGTCATATACAAAAATGATGTAATAATAAGCAATGTGTTAATGGACCTTGAGTGCCCATACCATACCATGTGTACCATAATTAAATAATTTCTAATCTAAAGTAGCTAGTGTAGCAGTGCGGAGAACAAAGTTATCATTAATTAACAAACTTATCAGTAACTTTGAGAAATTTATGCATTATAAAAAAAAATTTAAAATAACTTGTATGCCAAAGTTCAATTAATATTTTAGCTAAAAACCCTGGTTAGTCAAGAAATAGGAAGGTGCATATTAAAACGAAACGTACATTATTATTCACCGGTAAAAAATCATATTTGGAGATTTGATTTTCTAAGAAAATTGGTCGGGAATTAAAGTATAGACAAACATAAACTTGAATTTTACATTTTAAATGGATATGAATGGTTTGTATAATTAGCGTATCAAAGTTCTATGATGGGGTTATGCAGTAAAAACCGAAGGAGCGCATTTTATTTTATGTAAGTGAAGCCGGAAAAAAAAATCATTTACCTAATTAGTTATTATCGAAATCGAATCGGACCTAGGTACCGCACAAATTTAATGAAGTTTTAGATGCATTAATTATTACTAATTGCGTAATATACGAACTATATAACTGTGTAGGCGGCACCAGCAGGCCTAATTCGACGCCGCCGCCGCCGCCGCCGAAATGTCGCCGATTGCTCGCTTCCTGCTCGCGCTCGCTGTGCTGCTCGCCGCCGCCGACGCGCAGAGCAACTGTAAAACTGCGCTGTTTGGTGAATATTTTGTGTCATTTATAGAAGGACTTTTATTGTAATGTTTTGCTCAATCTAACTGTTTTGCATATTTTTATTAAATTTTAGTAGTCCGTTTTTATTTTTACATATTATTATGAATATTGCTAGTACATTTTTATATTGTATGTATGAGTTATTGTTTTTTACTTTGGCTATCCTTTATTTTTTGATCTTTTTTCACTATTGTTTGTAATTGTGCATTGAAATATTTAAAAATTTCACAAAGTAAGACTGTCCAAAAGTATGCACCAGTCAAATATCAAAACTTTTATTTAAAATGATAATTTTGTAGCACCTCTGCTCAGAATGGTTCTATATCCAAGTAGTATTTTTACATAGGCACCGCGAAACTCATGTTATCGGCTACGAGTGCTACGACGTAGCTCTGTCTTAGCTAAGTACAGTCATAAACCTCAGTTTTATTTGTGTTTATTTTCACATCTTAGGAACTTAATTATAATAATATTATTATAATAATATATTTGCCATCCTAGGCAGAGATTGGGCCTTGCTAATTTGTTTGTTCAATACTTACGCTATCCAATTTAGCTACCCTAAATGGAGAACCCAAAACTATTAAGAACCCTAAATTGCTTATTTTGACATTTGTCTACAGGCGTCGCAACTAGTGATCCAATAAACTTCTTGCCAGCCGAATATAAGGCTGGAGGCTCACGACTCTTAATGGATAATGTAAGGCTTTTTTTTTGTTTACACATTATTGTTATTAAATTGTTGACAATCGACAAATTAGGTGGTCCGGCGGTCCCTACAATTAGTAATAATTATATCAGCCTCTATAAGTACGTCCCATTTGCTGAAGGCAGGCCTCCTTTTATGTACAAAAGGAATTTTGTTGTACATGCCTACAAAATACCTCAAATCAGGTTGATATTCAACAAATTTAAAAAAAATCTAAACATCGCACACAGTGAGAAGGAACATAGTAAATATAAACTAAAATTTCTCCATCCTTTTTTTTAAGAATGATAGAGAACCTTCTAAGTACCCCAAAACTTTGAGTCATAAACTATATACAATATTTTTTTAGGTTTACAACAACTAGGTGTGACGGGCCAATCGTCGATCAGTTTATAATTTAAAAAAAAAATTCGAAAATTAAAAATTAGTTATGATTACAATAAAATTGTTAAATGTTAAAATCGATTGAAAATAAATAAAATTGATGAGTAGTTTAATAAGTACAGAATATCAACAAACATTTTTGAAAGTACTGTGGTAAGGAGGTAGATAGGGCCAATAGAGAGTACTCTCTCCAGGCGGGTGTAGTAAAGCCTGGAGCCGAAGTCCACTTAGAGGTTGTCAGAAGAAGTGTTGAGTTAGGATTTTAGTCATTCCATGGCATTTTTAAGGCCTGTAACAAATATACATAATGCTTGTTGTTCAGGGGAGTTTCGTATACTTCCAAACCTTCAACAAACTGTTAGGCCTCTACAGTAATATTTTACTATTTTCTCCATGCAGGAATGCCAAAAACAGAAACAAAGAATGTTAGTGGGCGAGCTGGTTACGGCGTGCGATTATAATCCGAACGGCGTCGCGCCGGACATCACTGAAGTCTACCCTCCCCAGTTCTCGCCCGTGGACGTGAGGTGCCCCGACGGCTGCCCCGGTGGTGGTGTTGCAAAAATTGTGCAATATTGTTATTGATCAGTTAATCTTTGATTAAACATCAGTAACAAAAAGCTCTTTACTTATTTTTGTATTTTTAACCATACAGAATTATTACTGTTTTCTGTCACTTTGTTTTATTTTGACAAATTGCTGTTCGAAAATGCAATGTTTATTTTTTTACATAACTGTTTTCTATTGATGTTTTTCTTGGTAACGACTTGTTGTCAGCATTTTTGGCATGAAACTCTTAGCAAATTTGCGTTTTGGCTATATTTACAAACACACCACAAATTTGCGTAGGCAAAATCATTTAAAATAAATTTGATTTATTCACGATGTAAATATAGCAAACTTTGTCTTTTTTTTAGATTATTTTTCTTCATAATAATAAATACCAAGCTGGTAATCGTCTTAATTGCATCTGCTAGACTGGATAATTATTAGTTTATTATTAACGTTGTGACAAATTGTGTGAAATACATTGGTTTCACTTGCAAATATAATTTATAGTTAATAAGACACTATTCTACCATATAACGGCGTCGGCGGTGCCGGTGCGCCATTCCCGCCGCCGCCGTTGTCATGTCAGCGCTTTTCCGCTCGCTGCTCGCGCTCGCCGGACTACTCTCGCTATTCGCGCTCTTGGCGCTACTTGCTAACGCTTCCCATGAATCATATGTGATATTTCTATATCTCTAACTCCGTGACCAATAAGGACAACCATTAATTACTTATTAATAATTAACGTTTCACTAATTGTAAGAATAAGAATTATATTCAGGAAAGGAAATAACAATAGGTGTATCACATGAGAGAAAAACAAGCATTTATAACCTAGGAGTGTTGTTAGATTAGTGGCTGTGTGAGCTGTAGACTGCAAACTCCCATAACTCTATTTTGAAAAAGATTCCAAAGTTAACTAAAAGTCCATAATTTGAATTATGAAACCTAATATTGTTTTCGGTTACCGCGATAGTTACTCATGAAATAAAACTATGAAAACGGATTATATCGCGTATATTGAATTTATAATACCGTTGACCACGAACGCTGTAAAGAGTTCGAAACGTCGGGATGTATTATAAATTCAATATACGCGATATAATCCGTTTTCATAGTTTTATTTTATGAAACCTGTTAAAAAAAACCGGCCAAGTGCGAGTCGAACTCACACACGATGGGTTCCGTACCATTAACTATAAAAACGGTCACCCATCCAAGTACTGACCCCGCCCGACGTTGCTTAACTTCGATCAAAAATCACGTTTGTTGTATGGGAGCCCCACTTATATCACTATTTTATTCTGTTTTTAGTATTTGTTGTTATAGCGGCAACCGAAATACATCATCTGTGAAATTTTCAGCTGTCTAGCTATCACAGATCACGAGATACAGCCTGGTGACAGACGGACAGACAGACGGACAGCGGAGTCTTAGTAATAGGGTCCCGTTTTTACCCTTTGGGTACGGAACCCTAAAAATGATGATTAAAAAAAAGGATAAGTACTCAAGCTAAAGTAGTGTCTATTAGGTTTATCGTTTTCGTTTATGTGTTTGATGCTTACAATTCTTACAAAACAATATTTTTACAGGCAGAAAAACTATGGACGACCTATACGGAAGGTCAATCAGGTTTTATACCGGAGGTGGTCGTATCGACATTCCAGATGTAAGATATACTTTAAAATTGCTTCGTATAGTTCACCTCCTTGCTATAAACAATCTAAAGATTATTGTTATAATGCTCGAGTTTCATAATGTGCAATGTGAATATTTGTTCAAAACTTCAATCATATATTTATTGAATGTAAATAAGCAATCATAGCACAACTTATACATATAAATGGAACTTCTAAACAAGGTCAACCTACACTTAACAATTCTAAATTATATTCTATAATTAACCATTTGTTCAAAATGGAATTTTAGGATAAAGAATAACTCACGTTAGAACGGTCCGGGTCCGGGCCGATGTTTCCGACACTTTGTTTTCTATCACGGGATACTTTCTATAGAAAACTGAAGTATTGGGTGCCTCAGATTGGACTCGGACCATTCTATCTCAAGTCATCCAGTTCAGTTTCTTCCTTAAAACATAAACATTGATGAGATTCAAGCAATTTTTCATAAACAGGGTTGTAAAAAACAAGAAAAAACGTTAGCGGGCGTGCTCGTCAAGGTCTGCAATTATAACCAGAACGGCCAGAACGGTGTGCCCAACGTCGTTGAGTTGGATGACTTCTCGCCGCTAAACGTGACATGCACCGACGGATGTCCTGGTGGCGGCTCTTTAACCTATACACAGTACTGCCACCACACCTGGAAATAACTGATTTAAGGCAGGATTTTGATTTATTTTATTTCTTACCTACTTTTTATTAAACGTTTTTACTTACAAAAATACTATTCAGACTTTGTTATGAGTGTGTAGTGTATTTTAAGATAACATATTGCCTTTTAATTAATATAATTATTTATTCAATGACTGTTGTTCGTACAAGTTTATTAAAGTTTGAATTAAATGTTTTTTTTATTGATTATATAACATTCCTTACCCTACCTTAATTTTAACTAAAGTAATAGGCTACAACAGTTTCAACACATTCTGTTTGACAAATGGGCTTTCTTCAAATACAATCAGACAGAAGTAGCTAATGACTATGGTTGAGATGATTATTTAACGCGTGTAGACCATTTTGAACACTCGCACGCTTAGAAAGCGTGCTAATGTACCTAGTCATTAGCAGGCAGCATAAAGAAAAACGGAAAAGCTATGAAGGATACATAGTCCAATTTAGAATCACTTTTACGAGTATTTATCTACACACATAAACCCTCTATGATGCATTCAAAAACCGCAAATAACGGTCAGCTAACGCTATCGCTATTTGTATCTTAACAGATACAAATTTTAAATTTATACGACCATATTAAATAAATACGATAAAAAAAATCGATTAAAATTTCTGACGCTTTATAAAAAATAAATCGATTTGAAATTTTTGAAGTCTGTAAAATTATCATAAATATATTGAATTGATTATTAACGCCTATAAATCTCATTATTACTCACAACGTCGGGACTTAATCGCGTAAAATAAGTTTTAAATTTACCTCCGACGTTTCGAGGACGGCGTTGTGCCCGTGGTCTCGGAGAAGACTGGCTAAAGTTGACATTAACATCTTCTAGGCGCGCGAGTTTTTCGAACTACCCGCACTTGGTCTTGTTTATTAACTTGAACATTTTGCCCACTAGGGATGTCACCGGGTCGACACACAACACTCACAATATTCGATTTTTCAACTTTCGATATTTGTTTTCGCTTACACTTACTAATGACTGGGTTCCATGTGGATGAGATCTTAAAACCTTCGTCTCGATTGAAATTTCTATGTTTTTTTTATTTCAATGGCTTCACGGATAAAATTAAATAAGGTAAATTTGAAACTTATCTTACGTGATTAAGTCCCGTCGTTGTGTATAATTTTTATGTTGTTTCGTTTTTTGGAAAATGTTCAAAATGGCGGAAATTAGCATAAAGGACTTAAGCGCCGGTCGGTGGTGCCTAAGACTATTGTGACTTCGCTGTGAACTGTAAAGGGGCTACAGTATGGGGTTCTTCAAAAAAGGAGTGTACAGGTTTTTAAAGGGTCGGCAACGCGCGTGTAATATCTCCGGTGTTGCAGGCGTCCATAGGCTACGGTAACTGCTTACCATCAGGCAGGCCGTATGCTTGATTGCCACTGACGTGGTATAAAAATAATAATGACAAAACTAAGATAATATTTTTTTTTACATTTAAATTATTTAAGCTCACCGCGAGGTCTACAGCTCACTGAGCCACTAGTTGATATAACGCTTATTGTATAAAAATTTATTTTGCTATCATACTGACAAAAAAATATGGACAAAGTCTCATTTGCATTTATTATATCACGTGTTTTTGTTAATTTACCTAATTAGGAATGTATAACGAATCAGACCTAAGCATTTGTGACAAATTGTACGAAGAAATTCGCTGCGGATAATTATAAACTGCTAATTACGAGCTATATAACGGCGTCGGCGGCGCCGATTTACCATTACCGCCGCCGCCGCCATGTCGCCGCTCGCCTCCTTGCTGTTCACGCTCGCCGCACTGCTCTCCGCCGCCAACGCTCAGAGAAACTGCAATTCTGTACAAATTGGTAACTATACGTGTTAATTTGCTTACCTGCATGTGCTTATTCAATGTACATAAACGATAATTTATTAAATTTCAATGTTTCTTGTCATGGAGACTATATAAAGGAGCCAAATCTCTATGTATGAAAAGTGCCCATCAAAAAACAGTAATTAGGCGGCGCCACCATACACCGAAATACTACCAAAAACAACCTACGTAATTTGGTCGGGTTATTTGTTGCCTTATATGGTTCATGTTATACTCATGTCCCAGAGCCTAACTAGCGCCACCGGAGAGATTAGGAACTATTATTTAAAGCTGAAAGTGGTCACTTTTGCAACAATTCTGCCATAAGAGATTGGCACCCTTTCTATACCATCCATATTTCTTGTGTTACAATGTTACAAACAGGTTAAAATAAGGAATATAGATATTATGAAACTAAGTTATATTGAAATCAAGCTACTTGTACATCTTTTGCTAATTTATGCTGTTCTTTAACGTAACCATTCTGTAAAAATAATAATTTGTTAATTGTATCTAAATTCTAATCTTATATGAAACGCAATAAAATCACACAAATGCCTAACGACAGATTTTATTTAACGGCCTCCTAGCCCAGTCGGTAGTGGCCCAGCCTACGGGACGGGTTCGAATCCCGGTAGGGGCGTTTATTTGTGTGCTCATCACACATATTTGTTCCTGAGTTATGGATGTTTTTCTATGTATTTTTATTTTTATTCTTATTTGCTGTAACCCATAACATAAGGCCATAAGTCGATTTGTGTAAGATTGTCGCATAATATTTATTTACTTAATTATTTATAATTGCAGATGTTGGATTTGATATTCGAATTCACCTACTAAATATTTTTAATTTATAGTTTGATCAAGCAAATCTTGTCAGCAGAAAAAGGCGGCAAATTTAAAAAATGTTGGGGCGAAGGGTTATCATCCCATAGAAAATTTGAATTTCGCGCCTATTTCTACTGACAAGATTTGCTTGACTAACTATAAATATTATATTCACTAAAATATCTTCTAATGTGCCCTTGTGACTATTTGTTACAGGCCTAACAACTCCGGTCACAGTAGTCTCCGATCCAGTCGCCTTTCAAGCTGGAGGTGGAAGAGTTATTATTGATGATGTGAGATAATTATACTTTTTTTGCCTCGTCTTATCACTTGCTGAAAAATCGTTAATGGTGTTAATAAGGTCATTCTCAAAAAACATGTGTTCGGTCTAATTGCCGCGGCCCATACAAAATGTATGAAAAGAGTCGTGGTAATTAGACGCAACCGCAGATATATTCTCAGAAAATAACCCAGTACGATTATGTTGTGAATTTCAAAGTTTCGTAGCTAAGTTGACACTGCTGAATGATAACCTTAGAGTGAAAGTTATTCATCATCACAGGCCTTTACGTCTATTGCAGACGATTTATGCATTGCTGTTTAGACAACGGGTTTGGTGACTGTGGAGGCCGATGCGTGAGCGACATTACCTCCCACATTTTTAGCAGAGAAAGCTTATGCCACCTGAGGTTCCAGTCCCGGTTTGCTTTCTGCGACACCTTCTGCTATCTAACGCATTAAACCAGGCTTGGTCGCATAGCCTTCTCCCCTCCACAACACGCTTGAGCCATCCATCACGGTCCTCAGCTAAGGTTTCCCAGGCATGATGGTCGATTTCAAATACTGACATGTCTCGCTTGACACAGTCATTATTCCCATCAAAAACCTTATAAATATCTATTAAAACAATAGTAACGTATTATGTCTATAAATACTTTTATACATATAGCCATCTTGATAATTTTTAATCGTTACCGCAGAATAATGAATATTCTATTGTCACTTATTGCAGTGGTGTTATCAGCGGGGTAAAGGAGTGGCAGTGGGCAATTTTGTGACGGCCTGCAATGCAAACCAGAACGGTGCAGCGCCTAACATGAACCAGGTGTCAAACAAGATTTCGCCAGTGGACGTGACGTGCCCCGACAGATGTCCGCTAGGTGGCGCTGTATCCGTTGTGCAATACTGCTTATAAGAGCCATACTCAAATTTTACAATTTGTTTTGATATTTTTATGAATTTTATGATATGAACACGACTCGCGATTCATCTCGCGCGCACATCTGACAAGCAGCGATCATGTCATGTCATTGCGATATCAAAACCTTAACCGATTTTAAAATCAGAAGGGCTCTAGGACATTTATTGATGTGATCCGCTCATTACAATTTGAAAGTATGAATGTTTTTTTTCTTTATATCCCTTTTATTGCACCTTAATACACATTCAATAAAACAGAAAAATTAAATAGGATAATACTGGAAAATTGCCAAAGAGAATAACTCCGATCCGAAACTGTCGGAAGCTTTGGGCCTGACCGGCAACGTAGTCCACAAAATGGACTAGACATAAACGGCAGATAAATATAATAAAAAGCCCTGTACGATACGTTTAGTGTAAATATATTACTGTGCCTGTGAAACTAAAGGTTATATTATGTATAAATTATAACATAAAAGTTTAATTGCCTGTGGACATAGCGTTTTAAAAACGCTATGTCCACAGGCAATAACATCAGTTAACATATTTTATTATCTAAAACGGACCAATTATGACAAATAGCGTGAAACAACATTGGACTCGGATTTATTTATTGTTTTTATGTTGTTGCTGTTGTGTTGTTAGACATTAATTATTTATTGTTGCACTGTGCGCACTACAATGTAGCGCACATGTAGGCGCACTTTAATATAGGTAACACATTTTAACGGTGTCGGCGACACGGGCGTACTCTGATCTCATAAATACATAGAAAACACCCAAGACTCAGAAACAAATATCTGTGCTCATCACACAAATAAATGCCCTTGCGTAAATAGTACATTACGATACAAGTGCGAAAAATAGGAAACTAGCAACGAGTGGCGATAAATTAAAACACGACCGAAGGGAGAAACATGTGCGAATAGGTCAATTCGCTACTAGTGTGCATTTAAAACACTCCCTTCGGTCGTGTTTTAATTTATCGCCACTCGTTTCTAATTTCCTCTTTTCCGCACTTGTATCGTAAATAACTATTATGTAATGTGAATATCCAGAAATGACAACAGGCCTATGTATATGTGAAGAAGCGGTCACGTGATATCGTCCCCTTTCGTGGTTTATGTAGCCTTCTATACATTATTATTATTATTATTATTATTTATTTATCTCAATGTACATCACAACAATTTTCTTATAATTATATTCTTCGCCAAACTGCGATTGCAGTTTGTTGGCGAGATAGCGCTCATTTTTACATTTTAAGCATTTATGCACTTAAAAAACTAAACTTAAACTTAAACTTAGATACTATCCAAAAGCGAACATGCATGGCGATAGTTTATGATGACTATAAAAAAAAAAGATATATTATTTTATCTTTTTGTTTAATTGTCACTACACCTTTTAAACTATTTTAACAACTAATTAAGGTATATTCAAATATAGTTTACAGTTTTAATATTAGGGTATCTTTTCCAATAACGTTTTTTTAAATGCTAGCACATGCTTACATGGCTGAACTATTTGCTGTAATAACTCGAGGGACGGTATTCCTCGCCCGAACATTCCTGCGCGTCAGGCGGCGGAAGGCATTTGTTACGCTTCCTAAAGGCTACATTCGGATTGAGACTGAGTTAGGTTAAGGTTAAATTAAGATTTTCGGCAATCGTTCACTCTCGCATTCTAAACTACTTCGGTCACATCACTATCGCGATAAGAGTTCATGGATTTCATGGATAAAAGCGAAGCTTTGGCGAAGAGCCGCGGCGCGCCCATCAATGGACGCAGTTGCGTTAGAAAATATAGGAGGCGAATTATTGCGATTCGATTCGATTCGCCTCGGCGAGTCTAGTGGACGCCAGCCTCTATGCAACAACTGCGCCCATTGACGAAGAGCCGCGGCGCGCCGATTCGAACCGCGCGCATTGCTCGTCAGGCGAATTTCTGCGGCTACGCGTTTCGACTCGACTGACTCGACGCGAGGTAGCGAATGAATGGATGACGGGTGGTTTCGTTTTTGAGTTTAGGTAGCATTTCTTCGTCCGAACTATCCATCATCGACAAACTGTACAAGCACGACCTCAGCACAGGCGCCCGTGACTTCGACTCACTTCGATTCGTCTGTGATGAACGCACAAGGAAAAATTGCGACTCGATTCAACATGGCTCAATTCGACGCGATTCGACTTTAATGGACGCCTTAATGATCTGTCAACTGTCAACAGTGTCATTTCTAGTTGAAAAAGTTTTTCATAACAAGAAATTACTAGATTTCCGGTTTAGCTTCAAATGGCAAAGGCGTCTCGTGAATATATTTATTCTGTTTTTAGGGTTTCGTACCCAAAGGGTAAAAACGGAACCCTATTACTAAGACTCCGCTGTCTGTCTGTCTCTCTGTCTGTCCGTCTGTCACCAGGCTGTATCTCATGAACCGTGATAGCTAGACAGTTGAAATTTTCACAGATGATGAACAAATACTAAAAACAGAATAAAATTAATGTTTAAGTGGGGCTCCCATACAACAAACGTGATTTTTCTTGCGTCTTTTGCGTAATGGTACGGAACCCTTCGTGCGCGAGCCCGACTCACACTTGGCCGGTTTTTGCGGAATGGTACGGAACCCTTCGTGCGCGAGTCCGACTCGTACTTGGCCGGTTTTTTTGGATTGAACTGAACTAAGAAGTTACTATAATATATGAATAGGCCTCCATGTACTTAAGTGGCGCTAATGTACAAAACTAATTCCACTGCCAACCGTACCGACACACTAGAATTATTTAGTGACATCATAATCGATTCGTTTTTATTGGGGAAAATGTAATCATATAATAATGAACCTTTTAATACGAGGTAGGTCAGGTAGGTAGATATCTACGCTCTATTATACGTATTTACTTGCAAAACTGCAAGCAACTGCAACTGCAACTGTATTTATTTGCTTATATAAAATAAAATAAAACTGCGGGAACGGAGTAGTAACACAAACTAATAACCATAAATATTCTTTATTTAAATAAATACAAGTAAATATACTATTAATTATAAAATAAGTTCATCAATGAAATAAATATTCAATTAAAAATTAAGTTAAATAAAATAAAGAACACTTTAAACAGTTTTAATATCATAAAGTTATACAATACGGTATACAATACATACACTAAAATAGGGAATAATCATTACACAATTTCATGAGGGTTTTCAAAAACTTGACGAATGATTTAACACCACCACCATAGTAACATTATGTTATCAGTATCACTCGACATATACAAGAAAGAGATAAAATACCTAATCATAATATTCATAATTTCGACTTGTTGGTATTTAAACCTCACGGCTTGGTGCACCATCTAGCGGAAACTCTCATTGAATAGCAGAGAACGAGATTTAGCTAACAGTATTGGGTGCCGTCCAGCTCACAACCACCGGGACAGTTACAGCCCACTTTGACCGGGGAGTACTGGCCTGGATCAATATCGATGGTTGGTGCACAGCCTTTGACATGGCTGCAGACTCTTACTGCCTCACCAATGACCGCTCCTGGTGCGCAGCCGTTCTAGGAAAAAACCAAGAAAAAACACTTTAAAAGCTAAAAAAGTGTTTTTTAAATCACTTACTTGCACGAGCACCCATAAGCCGATAGCGGACCCCAATTGCTACCAATTCGACCCCTGTGAAGGTACAAGTCATGGAGACTATATAAAGGAGCAAGTGTCCATCAAAAAACAGTAATTAGGCGGCGCCACCATACACCGAAATACTACCAAAAACAACTAAGGTAATTTGCATTTAGAAACGGGTCTATCGCGAATTTATTTTGTTACCTTTATTTACTGACGTTTCGACACAGGTTTCACTGGTCGTGGTCGCGGCTAACTGACGTCCCAGCAAAATGTCAAAACAGATGCGCGGATGAGCGGATGTTGTGAGTGTTGTGTGTCGGACTATTGACAATAATTAACTTTTATGTGTCGTGGGTGGTTTGAAAATGTGATGTCTACCTCGAACTTTAAATGCACTTTTCGTGGGGTAGTCACACAAATCTCTGTTTTGACATTTTGCTGGGACGTCAGTTAGCCGCGACCACGACCAGTGAAACCTGTGTCGAAACGTCGGTAAATAAAGGTAACAAAATAAATTCGCGATAGACCCGTTTCTAAATGTGATTTAATATGTGTTTAAACCGCGAAAGTTTTAAATGTTATAAGGTAATTTGGTCGGGTTATTTGTTGCCTTATATGGTTCATGTTATACTCATGTCCCAGAGCCTAACTAGCGCCATTAGAGATTAGGAACTATTATTTGAAGCTGATAGCGGTCACTTTTGCAACAATTCTGCCATAAGAGATTGGCATCCTTTCTATACCATCCATAGTACAAGTGTTTTGGTTATGTCTAACTATACCCTGAGGGGTGAAAATGTAGGTTCAATATGATATACATATTCACCCATAAAAACACCCTGCATGTTTCCCAACAATTATGAGATTACAACAATAACATATATTTCAAATTTCTAAATTTACCAGACATAAAAAAACAATCACTAAAAATCCTAAGAACTAAGAAATTTAGGTACTATTAATAAAACTAATACTAAATTAATCTTTAAAAACTAATCGAATAACCCACCCCATTATGAGATTTGAAAAATCTTTAATTTACAGATCAAATTGAATATTTGAATGTAGATGTTGCTCAAAGTATCGTATGGGTTACTATATTTTTTTGTGACAAATATATTTATTACTGACTGTACTACACTTCTTCTTATTTGCATGTCTGTCAAGTACTTTTCGAGGCCTTTCTATTGAGCCAAAGATAGATATAACTCCGTAATAGATGGATACAGTCTAAGGAAAAAACGTGCCTCGAAAATCAAGAAAATTTGATTCTCGTTCAGAGGGCGCTACTAGTTTTGGCCTACAGTCGTATAGATGGCGTTGACGGTTTCGTTTGTTATTTAACAATTTTAACGCATATCAGTGAAAGAACATGGGTCAAAATCATCAAAATAATTAGTGCAAATTAAAAAAATCATTTATCTATATTTAAATACATTTTATCGTATTTTTACAAATCTTCAATTTTAGTTTTAAAGTGTGTCGACAGATGGCAGTGAATATACTGGGGTTACAAAATTTACTATGACAGTACCGCTCTAGTATAAGTTACTCTATGATTGAGCCTAAACACAATGTGATATGTTTTTCCATCGAGGAGTTGTCCGTTGGCTACCTTTCGACTGCATCATTAGATCTTCTCCAAGTTAGCGTATTATTTGCATTGTCATCGGTATTACCATACCAGGAAGTGCGTAATATTTAAGTTACAAGATTTTTAGCACACATACTCTACATAATTATGAGGAGTGTCTTTTCAAAAGGGTTTATTTCTCTATGAAAAACCATACAAAAATAAGCCTTGTGTGTCTTTTCACAAGGCTTATTTTTGTACACATTTTCGTATTTTGGACACTCCTCATATATACGCTGTAAAGTTTAATAAGTGTGTAAAATATATAATGTTATCAAAATTAAGAGGCATCTAAAGAAAAGGAGTATTTACAAGTAAGTATACAAATTAGTTTCTCACATGTCAAATCTATATGAGTTACGTAAAGCATCCACTAGAACTAAATTTAGAGCTGATACACCTGGATGAAAGAATGTGTCAATTAATAACTTTCCTACTTTCCAAATAACAGAAAGTAACATCAAATAAAAAACGGGAAAAAAAATATTCCTTACCGAAATAATCACATCCTGTCCTGGCTCCGAAACGTGTACCGGCGTTATTGGAATTGGGACGTTAGTTGTGTGACCTGTTATACAATCAATACAATTACAATACAATAATATTGATGGCTTTATAATATACCTATATTATTATTAAGCCATGACCTGACAATTAGCTCCATGCATGAATTTATTTTTATTTTTGGATTCATAATTTATATCGTTGGAACACCGGAAATAATAAAAATACTTTTGTAAACCTTAACATTATTTTATTAAAAATATTTAAAATGTTGAAAATTTTTGAGCAGTTGAAACGCTCATAATTTTTGGCGCGAATTCGACAGAGCGTGATGACGTCACACGTTGGGCGGCCCAACTGACGTTTGCTACTAATGACACTAATCTGTCGAACGCGTGACGTCAAGTGGCGTTTCGAGCGTTTCGCTCACTAGCTTTTCGCGGGCAAATTTTTGTACTTTTTATTTATAATTTTAAGTAATTAAATGGTAATTTAAAAACGGAAATGCATTTGTAACATGATATAACGGTAACAAACATCCGAATAAAACATATTTCGTTCAAATATAAACTTCATGCATGAGGCTAATTAGCTTCATGCATGATTTGTTATAAAACTGGCAATTAAATCTTCTTCCCGTGAGATTCATGTGTTTCTAATAAACCTGATTATCTATTGTAGGTACTCCAGAAACTTACAAATTGCAAAAGTTCCTAAATGTGGCGCGCACATTATGAGTGGAAACGCTCCATATAAAAAGCGAGCCGTAATGTGGCGTTATCTCACTCAGGGCTGAGCCAAATTATATGCAAAAATATCATGAAGAATGAGCTTTTCGCTATTTACGCCGTAAAATGCGGTTAATTATATAATGGTCATAGGTTTTTTTCTCCTTATAACAAGGAATCTGTTAAAAGTGTTTAACATACATTAGGAAAAAAAAGTGTGTCTATAGATGGCAGTGAATTTACTGTGGCTACAAAATTTACTATGACAGCACCGCTCTATCACACTAAACAAAAATATTAAATTATAAACGTAAATATTTTAAAAGAAAAACTCATTTATACCTATGTTTCGTGTAAATTAGTAACACATTAAGAAAAGGCTATAACTACCTAGGGAGCTATAGCTTTTTTCACAATCCATAACTCCCGCGAGAACTATGTATGAAATGAAAATGAAAATGAAAAATATTTATTTAAGATAAGTAGGTACAATAAACTTATTAAGTAACCTATATTTACAGACTTATTCACTAATTTACTATGTAAGAAACTTATCTTATCGTGCGATGCTAACTCGGTATCGGTGGTCCCCGCACTAGGCAAGCCTGTATTATTACGGAGGCCAGTACATCGGTGTGGTACAGATAGGGTAAGGGTAAATGAGATTTTTTCGAGCAAGTGTGATGAAAAATACATAAAATAACAATGACACTAACAAAGTGATATTACACTTACCAACTACCTTCCCGATACACTCTTCATCGGCGTGAGCAGCGGCGAGCAGCGCGGCGAGCGCGAGCAGCGAGCGGGCGAGCGCGAGCAGCGAGCAGGCGAGCGGCGACATGGCGGCGGCGGCGGGGGCGGCGGGGAGGGCGCGCTGGAGACTCGACTTTCAACACCACAAGCAAACCAAAGCCTTGCTAATGGAGGCTTGTCCGTCTCCTCTATCTATGTTTTATACCATGCGACACCGGCCGTAGGTAATCGATTAATACATAAGTACTATTAGTTATATCTATGATATTTATGAACAATTAACTGTAACAAATTTAAAGATATGAAATTTGATGCAGTCAAGAACAATTTCCCTGTCTAATCGTATTTTTTCTAATTTATCAGAAAACAATGGACTTAAAGGTAATAGGGTAAAGGGGATATGTTCTGCCACCATTGCAGAGCGCACCACTAGCCCCTTTAGTAAACCATAGAGTAACTTATACATACTGTACCTTTAACAGGTTTTTGACAAGTTTTCAAAGATAATAACATGGAGACTGTATAAAGGAGCCAAATCTCTACGTATGAAAAGTGTCCATCAAAAAACAGTAATTAGGCGGCGCCACCATACATCGAAATACTACCAAAAACAACCTACGTAATTTGGTCGGGTTATTTGTTGCCTTATATGGTTCATGTTATACTCATGTCCCAGAGCGTAACTAGCGTCACCGGAGAGATTAGGAACTATTATTTAAAGCTTAACGCGGTCACTTTTACAACAATTCTGCCATAAGAGATTGCGATCCTTTCTATACCATCCATAGATAATAAAATATAACATGCATCAAAGCGGTTTGTTTACAGAGGACCTACCGGGAAACACGAATCCGAAATTTCGCTATCTGCCTCTTTATCGCTCGAATATGCAAGTGACAGAGATGTTAGATAACGAAATTTAAATTTTCTTGTTTCGCGATAGACCCTCAGATTGTGGTAGTGGCGCCACCTGGGCATACTTTCGCGTAAAATTCCCTGTTGAACTATATACATGAACAATTTGAGTAAAAACAGAATAATGCTAATTATGGTACCGTTTTTAAACTATCAAAATAACCCCATTTTTTTCTAAAGTCACCCCATTTTACCGTACCTACTAATGTATACTATTAAACTGAATATCAGTGTGCATTTCCAAACGAAAATATGCACCTAGCAGGAATCCCGTACGGCAACTCTAATCCCTGTCGGTTTAGTTTCGCCCCAAAGCACGGGTTTATGGAAACGCCGACCTAACGAACTGCCTCTATTCTCTAACAACTTTGCTTTGTATCAGTTTTACCTTTTTTAGGGTTCCGTACCCAAACGGTAAAAACAGGACCCTATTACTAAGACTCCGCTGTCCGTCTGTCTGTCCGTCTGTCTGTCTGTCTGTCACCAGGATGTATCTCATGAACCGTGATAGCTAGACAGTTGAAATTTTCACAGATGATTTATTTCTGTTGCCGCTATAACAACAAATACTAAAAACAGAATAATATAAATATTTAAATGGGGCTCCCATACAACAAACGTGATTTTTTTGCTGTTTTTTTCCGTAATTTTACGGAACCCTTCGTGCGCGAGTCCGACTCGCACTTGGCCGGTTTTTTTTCTAATCTGGCCCCTGGAACAACATCATAGCTTTACTATAAACATCCACCAATATAGAGTCCGTCTGAGCTAACTTAGCAACGGCATGAATAGATCAAAGTGAAGGGGTGTCATTATACGAAGTTTTACACAAGTTTGGGAACAAATCAAATTATTTTTATCAAATATTTTGATTTTTGTTTTGTTTGTGTTTGGAGGGTTTTGTCACTTTTTCTTTAATATATGAAATATATTTGAGTTTATAGGTAAATGAAGATACCAAATATTGTTTTTTGTATAAGTTCAGAGTTAAAAACAATCAACATCTGTGATTACTGTCAAAATGACATTTTTTGCGGACCTTAAATACCCTGCTAGTGTTTATGACAAGGACCAAAAGTTGGGGAATCAGTAGGACAACAATAATAATATTCTGATTTATACAGAAATTTATTGGCTTATTAGAAAACACAATTCCCCTAATGAGGGCGCCACTGGACGGTCGACTGAGTCTTAAACCTTATTTTAATTCCGCAACCGTAAAGACAACAAAATGTGACGTTTTCAACCAAATGGTACCACAATGTCGCTTGTTGATAAGGTTGATTTCTAATTGAAGCTATATGGAAATAGCGCCTTACTGACAAGCGACAATAAGTACCCTTTTGGTTGAAACTGGCACAAATGAAGGCAACTAAAATTCAAACGAAAATTGAACATTTCGACAACTCCGTCGAAACTCTATCAGCGTCAGTATTTAAAACAAATACTTTTACAGTCTTTGTGCTACTGTTGGTTTTGGCAACACCACCAACTGTCCGAGAACACCGACGTCTCCAGACTCTTCCAACTTATCTTCTTGCGTTGGGGGAAGAAACTGTTTGCATTTTGAAAACGCGCGATTTTAATACTTATCCCTCAAGGAGTGCTTCAGCGCGCAGTGTCCGATTCGTGTTTAATCTATATTCTCAGTCGTAAAAAAATAACGGACCAATTTGAAAAATGATCTAGATATCAACTAGATATCCACTACATATGAAACAGAAACGATAACGAGATATTTAAGAAAGTCATGTCAAATTTGACATTTCCGCGATTCCGAATGCCCTCTTGAACAATCTCTTTAAGATATTACTTAGACATCAAATGGATATCTAATGGATATCCCAAAACGTCACAATAATTGTAGCGTAAAATTACAATTGGTTTCTCGAATCGAACTGCAAAAGATAACTAGTTGAGAACTAAACTATAACGTATCTTAATAGATATCTTAATACTTTCCATTTAGATCTAATGATCTCGTATTGTTCTCGTATCTAGTAATTATCACGTTGTTCGAATTGACCGGTAAGTTTAGTTTCATCAAGTGCGGTTCCAAGATTACTTTACCGAGTACAACCTTTCCTAGCTATGCTACGAATGCTACTACTGCTACGCCGTAGCTCGTAGCAGCGTTTTCTCTAGCTAAATGTCTGGCTGCGTAGCCAACGTGCAATCGTTAACGCTCCGTAGAAAACGATGTCACTTTCGCACTAGTGTGAAAGAGAGATAGAGAGAGATGACTTACGATACGATTGGCACGTTGGCTACGCGCTCAGACGGACAATTCAAACGTACATTTTGATGATGAAAAAATGGTATGAAATTTGTATTACAGTCGCTTAATATTGCTTACCTATATTTATCGCTCATACTTATATAAGTACTTAATAGTGAAATGCGTTGAGGATATAAATATAAACAAAAGATCTGATATTATCTTAATATTAATTTGACACTCGGCGCGATTCGAGAAATGAACTAGAGATTCACTAGGCGCAGTGCATCTCAAACTTACTTCCTAAGACTAAAAAAAAAAAAAAAAACGTAATTTGAATTTGAAATTCAATTGAAAATTATTAAATTACATTTAAGTAATCAGTACTACGAATTTGTTAATGCGCGCGAGTTACACTGTGACCAGTGTAGCCAGATCATAATTTTTAGAACGATTTTACATAGGGACTTTTTGAACAGGTACTAAAAACCGTACTAAAATCGTACTTTTTGTCCCAACAAACCAGACAGACCAAAAACGTACTATTTTATGCGTAAAAATTTGTGACTTTTTTATTTTGGTATTTTTATACCTTACTATTTTGCGTACTTATGAAGTTTTTGTAGACTATTAATTTAATTGTACTTTTTTAGATCCTGGTCGTACTGTTACCTTTCAGCGCTCTGGCATCACTGACTGCGACCAATCTCAAATAAATATTAGATCAAGTCTTATTTTTAGCGCCCGAATGCTAGTCCATGCGTTCTTAATACGACCGGTCTGGCCTAGTGGGTAGTGACCCTGCCTGCGAAGCCGATGGTCCTGGGTTCGAATCCCGGTAAGGGCATTGATTTGTGTGATGAGGAGCACACAGATATTTGTTCCTGAGTCATGGACGTTTCTATGTATGTATAAGTATTTGTATAAGTATTGTATATATCGTTGTCTGAGTACCCGCAACACAAGCCTTCTTGAGCTTACCGTGGGACTTAGTCAATTTGTGTAACAATGTCCTATAATATTTATTTATTTATTTAATACAGTGAATGTTATATTCTCTCTGGGCTGAGTTTATTCAAAAGCCGGAGCTAAAACAAATGCCGGTAGTTGCCGGAGCTGACAGCTTTTGTTATTTGACGTCCACTCTACGTTATTATTTCTATGTTTAGCTATCTAACTTCGTTACGATATGATAGGTCTCAATAAAGGCATAGAGTAACTTATAGGAATACTAGAGCGGTACTGTCATAGTAAATTTTGTAACCCCAGTAAATTCACTGCCATCTGTCGACACACTTTAAAACTAAAAATAAATATTTATAAAAATACGATAAAATGTATTTAAATATAGATAAATGGATTTTTTTATTTGCATTAATTATTTTTATGATTTTGACCCATGTTCTTTCACTGGTATGCGTTAAAATTATAAATAACAAACGAAACAGTCAACGCCCTCTATACGAGTGTAGGCCAAAACTAGTGGCGCCATCTGATCGAGAATCAAATTTTCTTGATTTTCGAGGCACGTTTTTTCCTTAGACTGTATCCATCTATTACGGAGTTATATCTATCTTTGATATAGGTAATACCTATAACTTATTCATCAGACAGAGACTTGACTGACAGACTGACTAACGTAAATCCCTAGTAGCTAAGGTTAAATATTAGCAACCTATCTTTACCTTTAGACATACTTTTTTCAATCTAGTTTTTTAATTCATTAACTGGTCGCCCAAGATACAGGCTATGCCTAGTTTGGGGTTTCGGTATACTGTTCCGTATATAAGTACCGCTGTATGAACGCAACTTCGACTTCATGTATATTCCACACCCATTTTTTCTGTGTGCAAAAATAAATATTTTTTCATTTTTTATTACATCAAAGTTTGTTCTGTGCATACCTAATTATTCTACGGAATATCACTATACTATACACAGGATTTATATTACATAAATAGCCTTCACCCGCGACTTCACACGTTTTTGCCTTCGTCATTAGAGCCTCTCAACTCCATTACCCCTTTAGGAATTTAATTTCTTTATGGGTTTAATATATTAAAGACCTGGAAACTTAACGAAGTAGAAATATTACTTTATAAAACCAGTTACCTTTTGTTTTACGTATCTCGCTTTGTCCTGGTATCCTACTTAGGAGTAATTCCATTAAGTTAGTAACACAACATTGAAATAAATAAAATTTGGTCATATACCGGGTGTTTCCTGTAACAGGAGCATTAAATTAAACTGGAGGCTGTACACCTCAAACTGACCAACATTTGTTCAGCAACTTTTAAAAATAACTTGTGTTTTGATTTTTATTACACTTTAAAGTTTATTTTAAGACGCAATGTATTGCAAAATTTGTTATGTTTAAAGGGTGACAAGCAACGTCAAACACACAGATGGCAGCGTACATTGAAAATAATATTTAATTAGTATGAAAAAGGTATAATCTAAAATTTTCATAATTTTAAAAAGTTGCTGAACATATGTTGGTCAGTTTGAGGAGTACAGCCTCCAGTTTAATTTAATTCTCCTGTTACAGGAAACACCCGGTATATTCTCATAAACGTTCCAAAAATAACACTACACCGACACGTGTATGAAACCGCGCCCGCGCCCGCTCCCGCTTCCGCCGCCGCTCCGCCACAAGCGGCGCTTTGATGCCGTAATTAATACCTTTATAAACTCCCCGACATTCACAAAACGTACATTGCTGGAAACTGGTGTATCCAACTATCCATATCCATACTTACTGCTGCTTACTTACTTACTGCTGTGGCGCGACGACCCGAAGTGGATCTTGGCCTCCGACACCAAAGACCGCCATGCTACTCTGTCCAAAGCCGTTTCTGTCCAGTCGACGGCGCCGAGTTCGCTGAGGTCTTTCTGCACTTCGTCTCTCCAGCCGGGCTAGCACATGATTGGCGCGACAGTATCTCGCCGCGACATAGACTACCCGTCCCCCTTTAATTCATACAGTTAGTAAAAGACGGGTAGTCTATCTCGCGGCGAGTTACTGTCGCGCCAATCATGTGCTATGCCTACAGCTGTACCTAGGGCGTCCAGACGGTCTTCGGCCACTTGGTACTCCAGAGTACGCCCTCCAGTCTGCGCGATCCCTCATCCGGACAACGTGCCCGGATCCATATCCGTACAGTGTGTAAATTGGATACGGGCGAATATTTAAACGGCGGTTAGCATAGGACCTAGTATATTGAGATAAATTTTGTTTAGAAATACAATGAAAATATTAACCATACAAATTAATTCGGCCCGCAATGTAAAGCAACACAAGAGTTACGAGATACGAGCGTTTTAAAATAACTGTCAACGCTTGTTGGCAGTTACTATAAAAAGCTAGCTCGTATCTCGTAATGTCATGTCATGTTATGTCTCATAATGTTTGCAGTACATTTGCTGCAATTAAATGCAACTTAAAATATCTTCATAATTAATGATTACACGGATAAATTGTATATCTGGTTTCAGGATGAGTCACGTTTAGACCGGGCCGTGACCGGGCCGGAGCTTCCGGCGCTTATTTTTCTATGACATGACAGGTGATCACGTGATGCTTTCCATAGAAAACGAAGCGCCGGAAGCTCCGGCCCTGTCACGGCCCGGTCTAACGTGAGTCATCCTTTAATGTATCGATTGGATTTACACACTGTATACATACCTTCAGGGGCCCATTTCTCTAACGGTATTAGGTTAAATATTATTAGTGTGTTGCCATGGTAACCCATACGATTTGACAGTTCGTGGACTAATAATTTTAGTCTAATACCATTCGAGAAATGGGCCCCAGAAAGCCTGCCCATATGACAACCGCACATCGACAAACGTCAAGCGATAAATAAAATTGTATATTTAAGTTTCAATTGGTGTTTCTATTCAACAACTATCATCATGGCTAGGCCCTCAGCCCCCAATTTCACAACGGTGACAGGTGCGACAATTGTCGAAATCACTATTACTGACGTCACATGCCTCCATAGGCTACGGTAACCGCTTACCATCGAACGGGCTGTGTGCTTGTTTGCCACCAACATTTTAATAATAAAAAAAACTCCATTATATCGCCAATAAATAAGTACTTATTTTGCGATGCTAATGACAATTGTCACAAGAAACACGACAATTGTCGCAAAATTCCGACACAGAACTTATTTCCTGTCAAGAATTACCAAAAATTCTTATAAATCTTGTGACAATTGTCATCATCATCGTCATAAAGTACCTGTTTTTTGCCGATATAACAAAGTTTTTTTAAATATTATGATGGTGGTAAACAGGAATACAGCCCGCCCGATGGTAAGCGGTAACCGTAGCCCATGGATGCCTGTGACGTCAGCAACATTGATGTTTTACAATTGTCGCACCTGTCACCGTGGTGAAATTGGGGCCTGGTATCCTGTTTTAGATATGATTGATATGAATATGAGCGGCGCACTGCAGGTTGTCGAGATAGTGCTTTTAAAAGACAGAAATTCATTATTTATTTTGTGGTGTGTGACGGATAGTAAAGCTTTGTGAACAACATCATGTCGTAATTAAAGAGACGGGTGTTTGAGTTGGAACATTTAGTATTTATTTACATTTTAATTTGAACGCGTTTCATGTGTCTGCCGACTGTGAGAATGTTTGCGACAGCCTATTACGGGTGAACTGAATATTATAAAAGCAATTCCCATTTTTTTGTATTTTTTATAACTTAGGTTGACTTGGCTTTTTTTAATTAAAATCGTGAGTACTTTCAGGCGATGTCCCAAATTTCCCTTTTCGAATCATTATGTTTTAGTATGAGACTTTTTCTTGTACGGGGAACTCGATTCAATGTAAAAAAAAACAGTCACTTTCTTATTGCTTCGATGACCAAATATTATGAAATAGCTTAATCTAAAATAAACAATTCACAAAGTTATAGAAATTTTCAAATATTTCTACTGATTTTCATGTCTTAATTAGACTATATATGAGTAAAATTAAACTAATTACATTTACAGGGACAATGCTACCACTGCCCTTGTTCTATTAAAGCAAAATTCCTTCAAAATCCCTGTTCGCCAATGCAATGTCAACACGACTGGACTTTGTGAAAAAGCAAACAGAAAAAATAAAGTAAGATAGGCTGCGCTTTGGCAGGTTTTTAGGCTGCGTCCTATAGATTCTGGGCTTAGTAAAGCCTGGCTGGGTTAGAGCGGCTGGGGGAGATAACTGGAAAAAGGTTAACAATTTTAAGCCAAAATGTTTAGGAACAGGGGCCCGTTTGTCAAAAGCTCGTAACTTGTAATACAAGCGGATGTTATTTTTTGACAGCTTTTGTTAGAAAAGGACTTCCACTTGTATTACAAGCTTTTGAGAAAAGGGCCCCAGATCTGTTTTATTAAAATATAGAAAATCACAATCACCTATTGCGGTCACCGAATAATAATATACTTATTAAAAGAGAGTCGCAGGTAACCGATATAACTTGAATGCGGCGAACGACGTAGATTCAACGCAATTTAATTGCACCATTAGTCTCATCAGTTTGCTGTCATTAGTTTCCATCGTGCGTGTGAAATTTATTTCAACCATTCTCAAAGGAGTTAATCCCAAGTAGATGTTTTGAACTGTCTAATATTCAGGAACATGGTTAAGAGACGTGCTTTCTGGGAGGAACGTTGTCCTCTCTTATTTAGACTTTCTTTTTTCTCTGTTACTATTTTTATGTACTCGTGGAAAGCCCATATATATACCCTTCGTACACGGAAAGAACATGTCTAGTCACATTTTTTGGAAAATGAGATTTTAATCTCAAAATGTAGAGCCCTTAATGAACTATTAGTTACAACTTCAATTAATTGCTGCAATTATAAATATAACTCGTTTTTGTCTCACTTTAAAAACACCTATACACGAAAATAATATGGTTAATTACCCACATCGTTCCTTTCAAACCGCGATAACTCAAAATGTTGTCAAAGTAACTAGACATGTTCTTTCCGTGTACCCTTCATATTACTTGAGTATATTTCCGGCTGCTTTTGAGTTTATTCTACTTCATCAATGTGCTGGATATTTATTCTTTCTAGTCGTGCCATCTTGTACAAACGTGGCGAAATTTAAGTGTATCCTACCGACTGCGCCAATTAATATGTATGTATGTGGCTATTTATTAGTTTGAATTTTATTACACAAAATGCAACAATAAAAATACAAATGGCGGACTTAATGTCTAATGCCAGAACCACCATATACCAGTCAACCATAGGACACGGAAAAATCGTTCAAATGAAAAAGTACGAAAATTTTAATTAGCGTATTTACTGACAGCGTAAACTACGCGCTGCGCTTAAAGCTGATAATTTTTATTCTGCTTTGTAGCACAATGCGCCTACGAATACTTATATGACGATTACATACTTATATCGATATATCATCCAATTAATATAATTATATATTCTGGTTGACGTAACTGGTGACCGAAGAGCTGGCGGCTTCCTCGCACAACGTATCAGCATTGCGATACAGCGAGGAAATGCCGCCAGCATCCTTGGTACAATGCCTCAAGGGCCTATTTTAGATTAAAGCTAGTTATTAATTTCGTTTACGTAGTACCACTGTATATATCTTGTATGTAAATAAAGAGTTTTCCACATTAAAAAAAAATTAAACAATACTTTTCATAAAGACTCCATTGACCTACATTTTAGTCTGCCTCCTAACATACTAACTCTTCGCCTAGCTCTCGCGGCCCCAGAACGCAGTTCGCAGTCACTCCGGCGGGGGCCATCAATATTTGATTCGTCTTCGCAAGTCGAGTTTATATCATACGGGCGATTGAGCCGCGACAAAGGGAATGGAAGGAAGCGATTAAATTAGGCAGTACGGGTATAATACCTTGCACAGTGATATGCGCGAAATATTTGACAAATTCTGAAGGCTGCCTTTCCACTGAGGCGGGGATGAGAGGAGACGTGCAGGAATCAACCAATAGCATTGGTTGTTGTAATCCACATATCTTAAAAGGCATCCCATAAAAGGTTACGTTAGGTTATTAGGTTAGTTTGCAGACCCTTCCAAAACATTCAACTTAATTTCAAAAATTTGGCAAATCAAACATGGGACAAATAACGTTTCGTAGTTGCGATGGGTAACCATACATTTACAAATAAGTTGATGTGAACACCAAGCTTTACTGAACCTTAAGTGTTTGCAATAAAATTTGTAAAACTTGACAATTTAAAAGTGCTTGTTGCTAGGCCTATTTGAATAAAGAATATTTTGACTGTTGACTATTTACGAAATTTTCGGCTAGTAGTGTGGACAATGAATCCTAAAATATGCTTGTTGAACTCAAGTTTTAGTAGTGTTTAACACAATATTAACTATCTAGTATAACAACAAATATTGCAGCTGTCCAAAATGTCCGACATGTTAGATAATTACCATGCGTTCTCGAGCCAAATCCCTGGTTCAAACATACATTATCGTGCCGTACATTATGTACATAATGACGTGCTTGTTTGTTTGTTCGCTAAACGCGCAACGAGCCGCGGCGGTAAATTAGATGGCTGGTGGCTAGGGTTGTCATATAGGACTAAACTATAATAAACAATTTAGTGTTACACGGACCCGCTCCATACAACCGAAGTTTTTTTTTTTTTTTTACTAGCCTAATTTAGTGTCCCACTGCTGCGTAACCGAAGTTACGCTCGCTAAAACGACATGCTTAAATTACATGAGTTAAAGATGTAGTGCATAATTGTTTTCCATCGTATTTTCTCGGAAACGTTCGTATTTGTCATGCTATTTCAGTCAACCTCAGTACTAATTGTACCGAGACTGACTGAAATAGCATACACGTTAGTTTCCGTGAAAATACGATGGAAAACAATTATGCACTACATCTGTACATGACACTAAGCATAAAAATGAACGAAACAATACAAAGAAAATAGACCGAGTTTTACATACAAAACTTCCTACTTGCTCTGATTCCCCGGAAACTTCCCGGAACTCAAAAAATATTTATACCAAATTTCATCAAATCAGCGGCTCAGCGGATTAAGCTTGAATAGGTAACAGACAGACAGACAAAGTTATTAGTAGAGATTAGGTTGTATGCTTATTTGCCACCGATTCAACTTAAATATGTAAACTATACCGGTGACAGCCCTCATTAAAAACGATCGATGATGGCTCCTGCATTTGTTCTCATTTCTGGTCATTCAGCGGCTGTTCATATTCCATAACGACGCCATTGTATGAGTAATGAAAGCTTAGCTTATAGTTGAACAGCTAGCTATTACTTCATAACAGCGTTGTGATTAGGAGCCCGATTCAAATTTGAAAACTTGTTACTGTTTTGTTATGCTAGCGCACAACTTCATTTCATTTCGCCAATAACTCGAAAACCGTGCAATGTTTACTGGGGTCATGTTAGGCTGGTTAGATTCCTCTTGAGTTGACCTACCTCCCGTGTCACTGTGACGTGGTACTTTTGGGATACCCTGTATTATGCAATTTCAGAAGACAGAAGCTCACCTCGCCCTGCCCTAGCACTTATCAGGAACTTTAGGGTTCTCAGTAAATTAAGGACACTTGTTCCAAATTTGGGATTACGGCAGGAACCACAAATAAATTAATCTTCATTTACAGCATTGGTCAGGATTTGGTAGGACCCAGGATACTTAAATAAAATGTATGCATAGCCCGCATAATGGCATTGTGGATGTGGGTATGAAGGCCGCTAAGCTAAAGTGGGACTGGGCAGGGCACATCTGCCGAATGTACCTGGAGCGCTGGACCAAACTAGCCACAAACTTGCTCCCACAGGATGGAGGAAGACCAAAACGGAGATGGCGGGACGCCCTTGATACATTTTGTGAAGTGTGGCGGGAGTGTGTATTGGATAGGACCAAATGGCGGGAAAGAGGGAAGACCTATGCTCAGCATAGCCGACTGCAGCAGCAGCAGGCAGCAAGCTCTTAAGCTCCCTAAGTCTGTATTAAGCTGTAAGATTACCTTATTAATTCACCTTACAATAAATCTTCTCTGCACTAACAAAGCTCGCACTGCAAGAACAGTGTCGTAATAGTAATGAGCTACCGAGCGAGATATTAGCTCAGGTCAAAGATAGATATAACTCCGTAATAGATGGATACAGTCTAAGGAAAAAACGTGCCTCGAAAATCAAGAAAATTTGATTCTCGTTCAGAGGGCGCTACTAGTTTTGGCTTACTGTCGTATAGATGGCGTTGACGGTTTCGTTTGTTATTTAACAATTTTAACGCATATCAGTGAAAGAACATGGGTCAAAATCATAAAAATAATTAATGCAAATAAAAAAAATCATTTATCTATATTTAAATACATTTTATCGTATTTTTATAAATCTTCATTTTTAGTTTTAAAGTGTGTCGACATATGGCAGTGAATTTACTGGGGTTACAAAATTGACTATGACAGTACCGCTCTAGTATAAGTTACTCTATGGCTCAGGTAAACCAATATACATGTAATAATACTAGCTTCTGTCCGCAACTTCGTCTGCGTGGAAATCGTGTTATTATGATTATGATGATTGATAATAGTAGATTGTTAACCAAGGGATGAAAGGCAGTCATTTCTGCCGAGGTATTTTTGGCGCTCGAACGCAGTGAGAGCGCCAATAGTCCGAGGCTGAAATGATGCCTTTCACCCGAGTTAAACACTCTACTTTTCATTTCGAATACGAGGAAAGTAAAATGCATGTCTTTTTTAAAACATGACCAAGTATAATTTTTTATAGTATTTTTAGGTACCATACCTTCAGTTAACAATTTAGGAAAAAGTGTCTCTATTTATAGAATGGAGAGTCAAATATCAGAATGGAAATTGTATAACAAATACATTTAAATTCAAATTTCAATTGCTTATCGTAAAAAAATTCAAAAAATCGTACTTCGAACGTAAAATGCTCTAGTGCAGACATGTATCATTTTCTGCACACCTTTTAGAACAACAATGACCCTCTTTCAGAGCATGAGAAATGAAAAAACTATACTATGCCTACCTCGGGCTTCAAACTATCTCCGTGCCATGGAATTGAAATGGGTTCAGCTATTTAAACGTGGAGAGGCAAAAGACAGACAGACAGAGAGGCAGACAAAAAGACAATTTATAATGGAGGGATGATCGCTTGTCGGCGACAAGTTGTCGCTATGTCGCTTGACTAAAGGTTTCGGGTTGCGACTATAGGAGAATTACCAACTGCTGCTGGCGCTTTATCTTAGACGCTAAGAAGTAAAGTCATATGAGGATCTAGCAGGAAGCTAAAGGTCACGATACACTGGTGTGTTCAACACCTCGCCGCGCCCGCGCCACCAACGCGACACCGGCCATATTTATCTGCGCGCGGCAAAAAGCGAGAGCGCCAACAAAAAGCGACATAAATTGATAGTTTCCGGGCCGCCCCCGCCCCCGCCCCCGGCCGAGACGAGCTTTCATAAAAAGCTCCGTAAGTTTTTCTTGGATATTGTCTTTGGATCAGATTATGGGAGAAGTTTATGTGTGCCCGGAGGCGACAGGGCCGAGGCGAGGCAATCCGGCGCTTTTTGATAGGGATTTAAATTTAATTCGGATCTTTGCACTTTGTCAAAGAAGAGAGGTCGGAATTGTTTCCACGAAATGTGAATGTTAAAAGCATCATGTTGTCTAAGGAGATTCCACTTTAAAGATAAGGCTAGCCGTTGTGCTACCTCTACTTTTAAGATTGTGATTAATTTTCTGTTATATTGAGGTGTGCAATAAAGAGTAGTGTACTGCACTGATCCCAGTGCTACGTGAATAAAAATATTGTTAAACTATAAATAAATAAAATAAAAAGCCTTTTAATTCCTTAAGAAAAATGAATTACATAGTTTTTCATGCATTAATTATTAGTTATTTTCACAAAAAGTCAATTATCATTTAAATATATCAATACATTTACAAATTAAATTAAATATTTATTTATTATCATTGAATTATTTTGATTATTTAAGGACCCCTCTTAGAGGTAAGGCCTCCTCCAGTTGTCTCCATTTGTCTCTATCTTGCGCCTCCTTTCTCCATCTGTCTCCGCCTGTCCGTCTGATCTCGTCAACCCATCGTTCTGTCGGTTCGCCTGACCTTCGCTGGCCTTCAGGGCCAATGGACAAGACTAAATGGACAAATATAGCCACCTTCTGTTAAACTATATTAGTTACCTAATGTTACCGTGTTGCGTACTGTTGATCCACAAAGGTTAAATCTGATGTGGATGCACTTTTTTAATCTACATTTTAGTTAAACACGTGTTTATTTGTATTCCCGTATAAAATCCTACTTCAACACAGAAATAGTCACACAAACTCCCCGTGCCATCCTCCGGGCACTATAGTTTCGTTCTGCCTGTAAACCCCAGCACAAACAACGAATCGCGACCAAAAACACTTTCAACCCCCATATTTCATTACATTGTGACAGCCAGCGCTAAAAGTTTCCATACGTAAATACTACCTCTAGTATCCTAGGTTTTTAGTGACAAAATGCACATTTCAATACAAAATGCACTTAAACCGTTTTTGTTGCACGTACCGTGTATGTGTTGTGCTTCGAAAAGTAAAGGCGTATGTGATAGAGCTTTATTCCGAAATGCGTTGAAGTATTGACAAACCGGTCAATTCGAACAACGTGATAATTACTAGATACGAGAACAATACGAGATCTAATAGATACGTTATAGTTTAGTTCTCAACTAGTTATCTTTTCCAGTTCGATTCGAGAAAACAAATTGTCATTTCAAGCTACAATTATTGTGAGGTTTTAGATTAGATATCCATTGGATGTCTAAGTAATATCTTGAGCAAATCTTTAAAATATCGTTCAAGAGGACATTCGGAATCGCGGAAATGACTTGACTTTCATGACTTTCTTTAATATCTTGTTATCGTTTCTGTTTCATATCTAGTGGATATCTAGTTGATAACTAGATCATTGTTCGAATTGGCCCGACAGTCCGCTTCTTTTTGTACCATCTTTTTCTTCAAAATTACAACACTTCTTTTACCTTTCAAGCTGTTCGACTGTGGAACTCTTTACCGCTGGGCATTAGACGCGCTCAATCACTTACTGTATTTAAAAAACTACTTTATAAACTTCGAACAACACCGGCTTCCGACACGTCAGAAGGGAGGAGCCCAAGCTATATCTTACCGTACATACAAATCGTTCTGCCATTATTTTGGGAAACGTACACCCAGTCGCACTTCTCACTCACGACATACAAAATCCAATCTGAAATGACGACACAAATACATAAAAAATTACACACGTCAAAGACAAATCTTGCACTCTTTTTGTGTACGGATGAGTACCGCTCTTGTTGTGTGCATGCTCAGTTGGGCATGTGCTTCGGCAGAGGGGAAATAGTGCGAATGCCGACTCCCTTTCACCGGGTGTGGTTGCTCGAAGTTGTTGAGTTCCGAATCACCCCTGTGTGTTGTGACCTATACGAATTGCGTAAAGCAAAGCTCGGTGTAGTTTTCAACGCTTTAGCAATAACGACGCGGCAACATGTTTATTCTCGTGCACGCAAACTACCTGCATTTGTTGCACCGGTGTAAAGGCGGAGGCGCACTGCCTATTAAATGATACAAACCTAATATTGCACAGTAAGACTGCCTTTCCACTGAGGCGAAGACGAGAGACGAGAGGAATCAACCGTTTCCATTGAAACTTCAAAGTCACTCCGTTTTACAGTACTAAGCATAGTTTTATATCATGTCGGTGGCAAACAACCATACGACCCGCCTGATACAAAGCGATCACCGTAGCCTATGGACGCTTGCAACTCCAGGGGTATTATATGCGCGTTGCCGACCCTTTATATAAATACCTGTACACTCCTTTTTTAAAGAACCCCTTAAAACCATAAAACCTCGGTAGGGAGCTAATGAAGTATTTTTTCCCATTGTACCTTCTACACATTTTCGCACATCATCAGCATACGTACTCGACCTTCATAACGATGTGTTAACTAGCGTCTAATTAGCCCCCACCGTCTGTCCGCCGCTAAACAAAAACGGAGACAACGCGCCACACCAATTATTCAGACCCTAACGCCCAGAGCTTTATAACGATGAATAAAAGCTAGGAGGTGCTCAAGTTAATATTTGGGTGGATCAACAGACAACTATTTCTTGTTGTTATTCTGTCCCGTCAGCCAGGGGACAATTGTAGCATAGTTTGTTTGAAAAACTGTTGACCCATGTGTAATGTATGTACCTACTTACGTACCTAACGGTACTTGTCATGTATCGCGGTGCATTCGGATGCGCCCTCTGCAGACCATTTAGTCTCGCAATAAATAGCTAAGTGAACGGACGTGCGTGTTTCTTTTATGCATATACCTCAGTGGCGAACGAGGATTGGATTTAATTTCAAGAACCGAGAATTGGCTGTTCGTATAAAAAATGTCCGTGGGAAAAATAAAAGCGTTCGAGGTCTCGGCGGGCAATTGGAGTACTTATGTGGAGCGTGTGAGTATGTATTTCAAAGCCAACGACATCAAGGCCGACTTGCAGCTGCCGACCTTGATTGCCGTTATGGGAGAAGAAGCATATGAGCTCCTCAGGAACCTGACAAGTCCAAAGAAGCCAGCAGACATGACTTATGCGCAAGTTGTGAAGATAATGTCTGAACACATCGAACCCAAACCATCTTTCATGGCGGAGCGATACCGGTTGCGTCAGAGGCGACAGGGAGATAAGGAAACGGTCGCTCAGTATCTAACGGACCTTAAAAAATTAGCCAAGCATTGTGAATTCTCCACAACATTAGAGGACAATCTGCGGGACCAATTTGTGTGCGGGTTGAAGAATGACACAATTAGACAACGCCTTTTTGCTGAGACTGAGTTAACCTATACTAGGGCCGTACAGCTAGCCTTTTCGTTGGAAGCCGCCGAGAAGGACGCAGCGATGGTAGAACGCCCGAGTGTGAGCGAGAAGGGCGATGCGGGAGAGAGAGCCGAGACGGTACATGCACTCACATCGTGGCAGCCGCGTGGCGGTAATGGCGCTAGCAATGTAATTTGTGCAGTGTGCGGAAGGTTAGGTCACCGTGACGTCCAATGTCCTTACAAAGATTTTCAGTGTAACAAATGTGGTAACGTAGGTCACTTAAAACGCGTGTGTCCGGCAAGGATGGCAGGTGGTAGTGGCAGCGGCGCCCGTGGCTCGGGCGGCGGCGCTCGTGGGGCGAGCGGTAGCAGCGGTGGCGGCGCCCGGCGCCGGGGCACCAGTCGCGCCCTACACCATGTCCTGGCAGAGGATGGCGAGACTCAGTATGAAGGAGAGGGTACGTCGGGGTCCGACGTCGAAGAAGACCTGTATCATCTCTGCCTAAACGATTATAAATCGGTAAGCCTATCGTTATGTGTAGATGATGAAGTTTTGTCTATGGAAATCGACACAGGGAGCGCGGTGTCGTGTATAAGTAGTGATACTTATAATAAGTACTTTAAATACAGACCGTTGGAACAGTTTCCTTTGGTGTTAAAAGTTTATGATGGCCGCCGTGTTAGACCCCTAGGGGTCATAAGGCCCGTGGTTAGATTTGAAAACCGATTGAAAAAGTTAGAACTGTTTGTTATTGAGGGTGGCAGTACCCCACTATTAGGCAGACACTGGCTAACAGAGTTACAGATTCGGGTTCCTAGGTTTTATAAAGAGTATTTATTTAACTTTAACGAGTCCCTTAATAATGATTTATGTACTTTGCTCGACAGATATAAGGAGTTATTTAGCGGAGGACTCGGGCGGTTTAGTGGTGGAAAAGCGACACTCCGAGTGCGTGAAGGGGCTACGCCGGTGTTCTGCCGTGCGCGGCCGCTGCCGTACGCGCTCCGCGATCGCGTCGAGGCGGAGCTGGACGAGATGCTGCGCTGCGGCGTCATCGAGCCGGTCGACACGTCGGAGTGGGCCACGCCGCTGGTACCGGTACGTAAAGCTGATGGGAGTTTGCGAATCTGTGCAGATTACAAAGTGACCTTGAACCCCGCCTTGCTGATTGATAGGTATCCGCTTCCTAAGATAGATGACCTTTTAGTGAGACTCAATGGTGCCCGCGTATTTTCAAAAATTGACCTGACGCAGGCGTATAATCAGGTGGAGTTAGACGATTCTAAAAAGTATACCGTCGTCAACACGCATAAGGGATTATTCAGATATAATAGACTTGTTTACGGATTGTCTTCCAGCCCTGGTATATTCCAGCGAATTATGTCCAACTTGTTGAAAGATCTACCTCAAGTAGAAGTATTTCTCGATGATATAATTATTGGTTCCGCGGACATAAATTCTCATTTGGGGACATTAGAAAAAGTTTTGAAACGGCTTCACGGTCATGGATTGAAATTAAAGAAAAGTAAATGTTCTTTCTTATTAGAAGAGGTACAGTATCTGGGATATGTAATTTCAAAAGACGGAATTAAAGTAGATTCCACCAAGATAGAAGGTATCCTTAAGATACCTCGACCTCTCAATGTGAAAGATGTAAGGTCATTTTTAGGGGTAGTTAATTTTTATGCTCGATTTGTACCGCATTTGAGTACGATTCTATCCCCTTTGTATGACTTACTTAGGAAAGGTGCCGTATGGAATTGGAATGAACGATGCGAAAAATCATTTAAAAGTATTAAAAAACTGTTAGTGAGCGCGGAGGTGTTAAGTCATTACGATCCCAACAAACAGCTGACGCTGACCACTGACGCGAGCAGCCGCGGAATCTCCGGCGTGCTGACACAGCCCGGGGACAGCGCGGGCGCGGGCGCGGGCGGGGCGCGCGAACGACCAGTGGCTTACGTCTCGCGTTCTTTAAATGAGGCGGAACGTAATTACTCGCAAATAGATAAAGAGGCGTTAGCAATCGTATTCAGTTTACAGAAATTACATCAATTCCTTTATGGCAGACATTTCACATTACGAACGGATCACAAACCGCTCGTTAGTATTTTTGGTTCCAAGCAGGGTATTCCCGCGATGGTGGCTAGCCGATTGCAGCGGTGGGCGATTAAACTTTCCGCATATACTTATGATATAGAGTACGTACGCACCGATGCAAATGGCGCAGATGGCTTGTCGCGCTTGCCCGTGCCGATCAAAAATGCCGAGTCGCTAGACGGTCCGCCGCCCGAGCAAACGTATTTACATTTCGCCCACAACGAATTGTTATTAGATTATCACGATGTTAAAAAAGAAACACAACGCGACCCGACTTTGAGCAGAGTGTTAGGATATATACGGTCCAGTTGGCCGACGGAAGTTGAAATGCGAAATTTACAACCGTACTTTAACCGTAGGCTAGAACTGTACGAAGAGTTAGGATGCGTAATGTGGGGCCATCGCGTGGTTATACCGGAAGGTTGCCGAGATAGGGTTTTAAGCGTGTTACATGAGAGCCATATGGGAATCGTAAAGACAAAAGCGTTTGCCCGGAGCTATGTGTGGTGGCCGGGCATAGACGAGGCGGTGGAGCGCACGTGTCGCGAGTGCGGCGTGTGCGCCGCCGAGGCGGAGGCGCCCGCGCGCCACGCGCCGTGCCCGTGGAGCTGGCCCTCGCGCCAGTGGACGCGGGTTCATTTAGACTTTTTAGGACCTCTTTATGGAGTAACGTATTTGGTTATGATTGACGCTCGAACAAAGTGGCTCGAGGTATTCCCGGTAAATAGTACCTCGGCTAATAACACCATTGAAAAGTTGTGTGAAGTTAACGCTCGATGGGGTTTCCCTAGACAAATAGTTTCGGACAACGGCCCTCCGTTTACGAGTACACAGTTCGCGACCTTTTTAACAAAAAACCGTATTGAACATGTACACTCAGCTCCATATCACCCCGCGTCTAATGGAGCCGCCGAAAATGCGGTTCGAATAATTAAACGGGTTATAAAGAAAGCCGTGCGACAAAAACACAATGTTAATTTAGCTATCAGTAATTTCTTATTACATTACCGAAATACGCCACACTGCACAACAGGAGAAAGTCCAACTACGCTTATGATTGGCAGGCAGGTTCGTACCCAATTAGATGTACTGCGTCCAGATTGTGAAGATAGGGTTCGTAAACAAGCGGAGGAAACAAGCGGACATACGATTAAGCCCTAATCGGGTTCTCCAATCAGGAGATAAAGTATGGATAAGGCAATATCAGGGAGATACGAAATGGCTTCCTGGTCGTATTACTCAGAGGACAGGTACTACGGACTATACAGTGCGCGATAACTTAAATAGGGAGGTACATAGGCACGTTGATCAGTTAAGGCGGCGATCAAGTATGTTAACCTGCCCAGGTGACTCATCAGCTTTGCAGGTACCTCGGCCCGAACCAGTGCAACATACTGGCGATGCCATCCCTGACCGTCCCGATACACCGATAGCCACAAGTACGCCGCAGCGCAGTCATCAAGGTCGACCGCCCACTTCGAGCGGAGCGAGTCCAGGTCCGAGCCGGCCGGCGGACGCGCGGTCCGTAACGCCGCAGCCCTCGCCAAGGTCAGACGGTAGTGAAGACCTCTTTTTGTCGCCTACAACAATTTCCACCCCACCATCTAAACCGCCCCAGTTACCTAGACCTGTCAGAGAATGTAGAAAAAAAAATCCACCAAAATATAAACTTTAAATTTTTTTTTGTTAGACTAGTCACTGTAAATTGTGCCATGTAACGTTTTGGTATAGGGTTGAGGATCACTAGTGCCATATTAAAACTGTTCCAAACAAATGTACTTAAGCATAACTTGTGAAAGACTATAGGTATTGTACCATTATGATCGTAGTGTTAAAAAAAAAAATAGAAGCTAATTTTCTCAGGTATTTCTGTAACTGTATGGATTATATCATTCATAATTAGATATCTAACTATATTCTTGATATTGTTATCATTAATAAAGAAAACACTAATTAGTGCCAGAAATGCCTATGTAATTCGAGTGCGTAAACATTTACATAGTTCGCGAATTATATTTAGGCTCTAAGACTGTAAATAATTATCGTAATATAATACTTGAACATCCGATAACTCCCTTATTCATATTCCCAGCAACATTTTAATGGTGTCAATTAACGCTCCTAATGACCCAATCTCAAATAAACAATATTTTTGGTAATTAGATAAAAGAAACCAGTTATAATATCCTTCACTTGGAACAAGAAAAAAATATCTAGATATTGTAGATGAACATATTTTATGAATGACGGCGTTATCGAACCTTTTTTTTATAGTAGGTAGTTAAAGTTTTCCTCATATAAGGCATGCTATTTTTATACCTACTTACCGTAGATTCACCTAAGAATATTGTTTGGTTTACTGTTTCCCTTGAAACATAACAGTAGTGTTGTGCATTCCTTTTTGTTATATATAGTTACTTACCGAGTAGGTACTTGGAAAGGAGGAGGCATGGTGTTTAAAGTATGTAGTATTTAAATATTTAAATAATGTTTAAGAAGAGAGTGATGTAATGTATGTACCTACTTACGTACCTAACGGTACTTGTCATGTATCGCGGTGCATTCGGATGCGCCCTCTGCAGACCATTTAGTCTCGCAATAAATAGCTAAGTGAACGGACGTGCGTGTTTCTTTTATGCATATACCTCACCATGTTCGACTAACATACTCAGTCTCGCTCTCTCTGGTCGGTCCCTCATGTCTGAGGGTCGTGGTCAATATCAGGGTTGCATCTGGAGCGGATGATCTACCTCCACCGGTTTCTGTCCAACGCGTCTTTGACGACCGTGTAGAAAGCAGAGGATGTCCACCTTATTGGTGAGCTACCGCGCGATCTTCTGCCTTCGGTGTTACCAACCACATTCAGTTTTTCCAAACTTTCGTCGACAGCGCACTGTGTGTCCGACGAGTTTTCACTCGAAGCTGGATTAGGATTGATGCATTAGTACGCCCTGCAGTCCAAGGTATTACTCAGTAAATGGCCTATTATGGAAGGCCTTATAACTACCACAAAAATGCATGTCTGGTTAATTTAAATACAATAAAACCCACCCAGGAGAACGTCACCGTGTGGAAAACAAATTCACATATTTTCGTAAAAAAAAATCATTTTTTTCACTGCCATGTATCGCCAACTACCTTTTTAGGGTCCCATACCTAAAGCCGGGTCACGACAGCTGTAGCGTATAATGTAATCCATCGTATAATGTAACACGAATTCTACGTGTGGACGGTATTATGAGCATTACATATAACGCTCGTGCCGGATCTAACGCCTGTCGGTTCTTAGCGCGCGTCCACACGTTGACGCTACCTATATTACACGTAATCATAATACATACGTTACACCTGTCTGGATCCAGCTTAAGGGATGACCTACGGTACCCTATTACCATAGATAGATATAACTCCGTAATAGATGGATACAGTCTAAGGAAAAAACGTGCCTCGAAAATCAAGAAAATTTGATTCTCGTTCAGAGGGCGCTACTAGTTTTGGCCTACAGTCGTATAGATGGCGTTGACGGTTTCGTTTGTTATTTAACAATTTTAACGCATATCAGTGAAAGAAGATGGGTCAAAATCATAAAAATAATTAATGCAAATAAAAAAAATCATTTATCTATATTTAAGTACATTCTATCGTATTTTTATAAATCTTCATTTTTAGTTTTAAAGTGTGTCGACAGATGGCAGTGAATTTACTGGGGTTACAAAATTTACTATGACAGTACCGCTCTAGTATAAGTTACTCTATGCTATTACTAAGCTCCGCGGTCTAAAATGCCATACACTGCTAAATACACACACACACACACGCACACACGCACACACACACACACGCACACACACACACACACACACACACACGCACACACACACACACACACACACACACACACACACACACACATGCCTTAAATAAGCCTTAATGGAATTTTTCATAAACGCGCTACAAGTCTCAATAATACATACATACATACATACATATAATCACGCCTATTTCCCGGAGGGGTAGGCAGAGACCACGGATTTCCACTTGCTACGATCCTGACATACCTCTTTCGCTTCCTTCACTTTCATAACATTCCTCATACACGCTCGCTGGTTTAGGGTGCTCTTGACCTGGCCTTTCTTCAGGATTTCCCCGATCTGATCAGAGAAAGTCCGCCGAGGTCTGCCCCTTCCAACTCCCGTTTCTACCTCTCCCTTATACACTCTCTTTGTTAGCCTTCTTTCACTCATTCTTTCCACGTGTCCAAACCATCTCAACATACCTTTCTCAATTTTTGTCACTACATCTTCGCTCAGGCCACACTTTTCCCTTATCACACTGTTCCTAATTCTATCTTGTAATCTCACACCACACACACTTCTCAACGCTCTCATTTCCACTGCATTCACTTGGCTCTGATGCCTCTTCTGCCATACCCAACTTTCGCTACCATACATAAGTGTAGGCACCAGCACCCCTCTATGCACAGCCAACCGTGCCTTTTGCGACACCTTCTGGCTGCTCATAAAAGCGTTAAGTGCCCCATTCACGCGATTTCCAGCACTCACTCTCCTTTCAATATCTTTATCATGCTTACCGTTCCTAGTGAATAATGTTCCCAGATACACAAACTCTTTCACTTGTTCTACTCTTTCTTGACCAATCAAAATTTCACAGTTTGTCATATATTCCTCCTTTTCAAATACCATAACTTTCGTCTTACTTACATTTATTTTCATTCCTTTCCTTTCAAAAGATCCATGCATTCTAGTTACCATCTCCTGCAACTCTTCACCCGATGACGCTAGCAATACCAGGTCATCAGCGTAAAGAAGACATTTGACGGGTAACCCACTCATTCTCAGCCCACATTCATCATTTCTCAAATCATGCAAACTACTGTCCATGAACAAGAACAAGTCTCAATAAGTCTGAATTAATCATTTTATATCTGTCATTTTGTCATTTTGACTGTATGTATTGGTCAGAAAGGGATAAAACATAAATAAACTAATAATTGAAGCTTGTAAATTTTAATGATTAAGGGGGTTAAGTTTTAACATTTTTCTTATGTCAACTGCTTATATTCTACCCTGCCAGTTGTCAAGCAAAACTCTAGACTTAAAACTTATCTGGTTTAAAATAAAAATGGATTTTCGAAGCAAAATGCACAGTCAGAGGAAAATAGAACATATTGAACTGTCATGAAAACTAAGTAACTAAATCCATCTGTTCGATAACGGAATAGTGGGTAAAGACTTCTCCGTTCAGATAACTCTTCCCTTTCGCTGAGATATCTTTACTACATACTCGTACCTACTACCACGTACATCCTGCAGCCCAGCAATTTCAATTTTAATTATTTATTCATAAAAATAACATTTTATACATTAATATTCACAACGACGGGACTTAATCACGTAAAATAAGTTTTAAATTTACCTCCGACGTTTCGAGGACGGCGTTGTCCCCGTGGTCTCGGAGAAGACTGGCTAAAGTTGACATCAACATCTTCTAGGCGCGCGAGTTTTTCGAACTACCCGCACTTGGTCTTGTTTATTAACTTGAACGTTTTGCGCACTAGGGATGTCACCGGGTCGACACACAACACTCACAATATTCGATTTTTCAACTTTCGATATTTGTTTTCGCTTACACTTACTAATGACTGGGTTCCATGTGGATGAGATCTTAAAACCTTCGTCTCGATTGAAATTTCTATGTTTTGTTTGTATGTTATGTTTGTTGTTTGTTTATGTTGAACATTTTATACGTCAGTCACTGACGTACTTACTTTAAGTATAAAATTACACATTAAATTAGAAATTATACATTAAATAACTATTACAATTTTGGCTATTCTTATTAGTTTACTACATAATCCTACTCCTCCTAATCTTATAATAGCCCAAATAAAAAAAAAGGTTTTTTAGATTTTTGGCAAAGTTGTGTTCGGCGCTCGAGGTTCTCAAACTTGGATTATTCATTGGGCTAACATCACAAAGAAGTCTGCAAAAAATCGAACTACCGGATTTGACGCAAACGCTAAATGTATTAAGTTACCGTACTAAGGATGACTCACGTTAGACCGGGCAGTGCTCGGGCCGGAGCTTCCGGCGCTTCGTTTTCTATGGAAAGCATCACGTGATCACCTGTCATGTCATAGAAAAGTAAGCACCGGAAGCTCCGGCCCGGACACGGCCCGGTCTAACGTGAGTCATCCATTAACAGTCACAAGGGAATAAACGGGCTTTAGTAAATAATAGTTTTCTTTAAACTCATTTCATAAATAACATAATTAAGCCTAAACCCTAGCTCCTTGACGTAAACGTTTTGTTTGATCTCGTTCCAAAATCCCACAATTTGATCATCCGTACCAGTTTCAGTCCCAATTAGTTCGGGTACCTAATCAAAGTGCTACTGTACATATAAAATCTTTAGCGATGTTTTTTGTACGTATAAATGTCCTTAGTTGGAGTCTTGTGTTATAACAGCTGTGTGTGTGTGTGTAGGTGTAGGTGAGGAGTTTTAGTGTTTTATCTTCGGATCGGAGACGAATGGCGTCGCCCTGATGTTGATAAAGTGCTCGGACTTTTACGGGAGAGGGCACAGCGGAGCGAAGCGGAGAGCGGGTGGGCAAGCGGAGCGGGAAGCGGGTGTGTAACAGCTGTGTGTATTGTATATTATGCTTTTAAACTTACGATCAATTTGGTACTTTCCGCCGCGATTAGTATTGTAATCTGCTACGAGCTACGACGTAGCTTTCGTAGCGGTGATACGCGTCAACCACGAGTTTTAAGAATTTAAGACACAAAAAATGCAGGTATGCTACTAAAAACTATACTGTTAGTTAAACAAGGTTGAACTTTGTTATGATGCAGGGGAGAGGGGGAGGCGGGGGGAGGGGGCGGGAAGAAGAATCGCTTCGCAGAAGAGTCTGATGGTAAAGCAAATAACGTCACATGCACGCCATGGGCACCTGCAAAAAGTGCATGAAGGTTTGAAGGTTGTATCGGTCTGATAATTCCGCGGGTCCGCCGGTTCATTGCACAGTAGATTCTTTGAGAAACGCACAGTTGAGGATTGCAGGGATTAGAACCGTTTTTTTTGCAAAAGCTTCGAAAAAACGTTATATTTAGAATTATTTTATACTCCAAAAGTAGGCCTTAGTTGTGTTTTTGGGTAAGGACTTCGTATTATTAGATTGCCTGATTAGAAATGAAATGATTAACAAAGAACGAAAAAATACCGGTTTCGTTCCCATACAAAAAATACCGGTATCCGATCCCTGGAGGACTGCTAACCATCAAAGTGGTGAAGATAATGCTTTTGCAATAAATTTTACATGTTTTTATTTAACAGGAAGACAGTACTCTAAGAACAAATTAAACTATTTTCTATTTAAACTATAAACTGAAATAAACGTCACATACGAAGGAAAAAATGACCAAAGCCTCCAGTGTCCAGAGCTGGAATCGAACCAGCGTCCACCGTTTACCGGACAGGTGCCTGAACCGCTCGGTCACGGTGGCATGTGTCGAAATTTATATTTTTTTTTTTTTTCAGGTCGATATAGGGGCTAGTTAAGTTTACGCCCAAGAATATAGCTTATTTCTCAAGATGTTTTAAAAAAAGCTTATCTTTACTATAGCCGCGCCCGATCACTTTGCAAATCGACTTTGATGAAACACCTCTCGAGAATGGGAAGGCATCGCATCCTAATTTCCTGGGTTCGAGTCCCGGCGTGCATTTGTAAGCATTTGTCGAGACAGATGGTGTGAAAGACGGAGTCGAGATTTGGGGTTTTTCCGTGTTACTAAGAGTTAGCATTAATAGCTTATTCCTATTATAAAACCACGCTTAGAATGGGACTGAGAATACATGGTTTTTTATTTAATATTATATAAGTACGTTAAATGACACTGTCGATGGCATCAAAATTTAAGGAAAAAATATTAAAATATCATATAATTTTTTTTTTTTTCTGTTTTTTTTTTGGACACAAAAGCAAATCAGCAACAGGCTTCGTCATCTACTTACAAATGATGTAATCCGCAACAGGCTTTGTCAATCTTAACCACAAAATTAAACTATTTAGGATAGCCTATGGTAACCTATAGGGTGCCACCCCGGACCGTAGCCGGCCCAAACGTCCCCATGACACTGGCAGCGTTGCCCCGTTGAATTGCCAAGGAGATCTGTTGGACCAGGTACGATCCGGAGCGAGGATCGCAACCCCTATCTCTCAGTCGCCGACCCAATTCCCACACAAACTCCTTAGCCTCCGCACCCCAAGGTCCTGCAGTCTCCACCGCAACTGGTATAAAATCATACATTGGTTCCAAGGCAGAGTACTTCGTATGCTTCTGTTTAGCCGCATACTCCGCAGCTGAACCAGCAGCACCGATGGTGTGACTCAGATGGGACGGGGCAAAAGTGCTAACACACGTTGCGTCCCATAAGAGGCACCGACCCTTCTGCCAAGGAACCAATGTAAGACCATCTGGCCTTTTGCCATCAGCCCGGCACAATCCCGGAGGCTCCAGGACACAGGGAACATTGGCTGAGACCAAAGCCCTGCGAACTACCTCATTTATCGCATGGTGACGCGAAAAACGCCCAGCGCACCTCTGACAACTAAGGCCATGGTGACCGTCCTCATGAACCATGGCTCCACATATACACCTATGTACCTCATTACATTAATTAATTATGATATAAATGTTACAAGTTAAAATTATATTTTTGCGTCGGGGGTAAAAAAAAAATTTTTAAATTTTAAACTGTTTATTTTTATAAAAAAGCACATGTAATATTTAACTTAACTACTAATCTTAAATTAAAAAGATTTTTTGAGTTAAGGAGGAGGGTAAAAAAAGTAGTTAGCGTGCCAGTACTCGCGCGGCAAGTAATTTAGCTAATGCGCTGTTGCTTATCGATATGAAGCAAACAAGCAGTTTAGTTGAGTGTTTAATGTCTTAGTAGGTCAGTATAGTCATTGTAGCGACGAGTACCTAGCATGAGATATTAAGCGGCCCACAGACTTTCAGTCCGTCGGGCGATATCGGCCTGTCAGTTGTTAGGAACAGTCAAATTTTTATTCTAACAGACAGGCCGATATCGTCCGGCGGCCTGATAGTCAGTGGGCCGCTTTATGCAACCTTTTAGTATGTCATTAAGTACAAGCTAAGTCACATACCTCGTAGAACCGATGACCATTAGGACAGAAAGGTTTTGGGTGACGATTACGAACCGATAAACGCATATTTAGTTGCGTTTATCGGTTCGTTCGTTCGGACTTTAGACAAGGACAGCGCACAACCGGTCGTTGTGGAGATTCTCGGGAACGTTTTTTCACGAGGATAATGACATTAATGACGAAGAAGAAGAAGATATATTTTATATTTTTTTGAAAACGTATGCCGTTTTCATACCAGTTTTAAAATATAAAAGTGCATATTTCCCTCTCCGTATTTATTCCCCTCTGAACCGGTCAACACTCGAGTTATCTCCTAATATTTGTGCGTGCTGTTTGCGCCGAGTGTTTGTCCGACTGTGTACACGCTGCAGGCCTTATTGAATCCCATTCAATAAGCTGATTACGCTAGGATGTATGTATGATTGTATATCTATCTGTTATGTACAGTTAAGGGGGGTTAAAGGCAAAATTGTAGCTATTATTTTGAATTGTAACACGTTTCTATTAAGGGCAAATAATGCTATGTAAAAATTCACACGGAAACTGCTATTTTGACAAGGGCAGACTGTAATCAAAACCTTAAAGGGTGACTTTTAAAACCTGGATTTTGAATAACCAAACATAACATTTTTATGGCAGTTATAGGCCGTTGCCATTGGACACATAATGGGTCATATACTTAGCAGAATATTAGTATAACGTAGTCGGTAAGGTAAGTATTTATTCTAACAAACTGAACTACTATGGGCACCTGGCTGACGGGACAGTCGATCCACCCAAATATCTCTGAACAGGATTAAGAATATAGCTAATAAAATAACGAATAAGTTAATTAAATATATTATTAACGGGTCACTCATGTATTTTAAGTCGAAAAACGCTCGACATGCGACATTTTCGACCTTAAATACGTGAGTGACCCGTTATTAATATATTTAATCTCACGGAAGTTTTGTTATTAAAATAAGTTAATTCCTAACCGTATGTGTAAGCACGTAAACGTAACATTTAATTTTAAGCCGAATTTATGAGCAACATCAAAAAATAGGCGGTATACTAGCGGCGTGGCGCCGGCACTAATTTGTTTTGATTCAATTAGGAGGCTTCGCGCGCTCTTGGGAGCCATTTGGGAGCGGGTTTTTGCTGGCAGTGTGAAATATCGCCAGAATTACGGATCGCTAATAATACTCGACAATTTATGTTTCATATTAAAGGATATATTTGGAAATATGACGGATATACAAACGTTTTAAGATTGATATTCTAGAGGCCGATTTAATTTCACTTTCGTCAAATAGGTACCGATATTATTTGCTTTATCCATTTATCCATAACAAGTGTCAAATTGAATGTCAACCAAGTCTGGTTACTTATGAAAAATCGTATCTCACTCAAGTGTGTCAATTTAGTTTCTTCATAGTTAAAGTGCTCTCATAAAGGTTAAAGAGGTTTTATATTTGTGAATTAGACGTTGTTGTGACCATGATTATAGAGTAGTAAAGTAAACCTTTACTGAACAAAAAGCTATAGCTAAAGCAGAGTATAGGGTTGGTCCTGATCAGGTCTCATGAATCACCCTGTATGCTCCTTTTAAGCTCTTACCTTCAGTGGTTTAGGCTGTGCGTTGTCTGTCGGTGTATACGAAACGTAACGGTAAGTAAGTAAAGTAAGTAAATACACTTTATTGCACCACAAAGAAAAGTCAATAATATATTTACAAAGTAAATAAAGGTAGCAACAGGGTTTTATACATTTAGATTTTATCCTTTAGAATTAAAACATTACATTAAATGTCATCATAATAGGCTATTTGACTAATTTTTGAAAATGGTTTTAATTGATTGGTTATGACTTAATAATTACACTACATTGATATTTCCGTGAAATTTCCTGTATTAAATATAAAAAAACAATGTTAAAGTTTATTTATTTTGAACGCGCCTTAAACGCTGTTTTTGCAAAGGTGCTAATAACGTGACACGTGTGACGTCACACGCGAGTAAACTCAGTCAATTACCTTAGTAAATCTTATGGTTTATGTGCATTGAATTGATTATTTCACTGTAAAATGGTATATAAATGGTGTATAGTGCCGCAATGTTTAAGTACGACTATAAAAAATCCGGTGGTTGCGAGCGGCACAGGATCGGTCGGAGTGGCGAGCCTTGGGGGAGGCCTATGTCCAGCAGTGGACGTCTATCGGCTGACATGATGATGATGATAAAAAATCCAGATAAATTGTTTGTTTCCGGTCCAACGAATCCCAAAAAAAGAAAAATGTGGTTAAATTTAGCGCAAAGAGACCCAAAGAGCATTTTAGCGCATACAAATGTTTTTATGTGTGAAGACCACTTCGATGTAAGTAATATTTAACTGTAAATAAATATGGTAGCTGCAGATTTTGTTGTATTTAACGAAACAAGATCTAGGTATTTAATGTATTACTACATAACCTCATAACATAGCTCTTTCAGCATTAGTAGGTAGTTAGTAGCATACTTTTTCTTTCAAACTAAAGTGCAGTATGGAGATACTATTCTCGTGATCGTATTCTATATATATATATATATCGTCGTCGTTTTCGTATCATCGAAATCGAAATGTTCGTAAATAAACAATTTCTACGTATACTCACACAGCTGTTTTTACATTTCTAAGTTCCGCAGCATAGTAATCCGGATTATCTTTAAAGAAAAGTGCAACCTAGGTTGCCGCTATCAGCTTTCACATATTTTGGCTCCATTTTGAGAATCGGAATATATCAGAAAACTGTGGAACAATAACTAAAATTAACTAAATACAAATAAAACAGTTAAAACACTCAAGGCAATCAAGAATGTTTACCCGCGTGTGACGTCATCCGAGCGTTGACCAATCACCGAGCGTTCACGTCCCTGATGAAATTTCAAAAAATATTTAATTTTCTTACGTTTATATTCCAAAACATAAACATAATTTACATTCAAATAAAGTGAAATATACTTTATTAGTTTATTATCTTTCAGGATGACAGCAATTCGTTATATATTTTTAATGTTGTCAAATACCCTATTACATTACAATACTATTTTACAAACACAAATTTAAAACTATTTAACTAACCTAAGACCCGTTCTGTGGCATGCCAGGTCCAAAAGTCCCCATCACACTCGCAGCGTTGCCGCGCTGTATGGCGATGGAGACTTGTTGGACAAGCCAAGACCCAGATCGGGGATCGCTCCCCCTCTCTCTCAGCCGCCGACCCAGTTCTCTGAACAATTCGGACGCCTCGCTGCACCATGGTCCGGCTGTTTCGACAGCAACGGGCACAAAATCGTACGCCCCCTGTAACCCGGAGTATTTGGCATGCTTATTTTTGGCGGCAATTTCTGCCGCTGAACCTGCCGCTTTTACCGTGTGTCTTAGATGGGACGCAGCAAATGTGCTAACACATGTTGCATCCCATAAAAAACACCGCCCCCTCCGCCAGGGAACTAAGGTGAGCCCGTCGGGTCTTTTACCGTCTGACCGTGACAAGCCTGGTGGTTCCAATATGCACGGGATATTGGCCGACACCATTGCCCGCCGCACAATTTCATTTAAAGAGTGGTGTCTCGGGAAACGACCGGCGCACCTCTGGCAACTCAGCCCGTGGTGACCATTCTCCTCAACCATCATACCACAAATGCATCGGTGCGCGTTGCACACTTTGCATCCTTTTGCATCCTTTAGAAACGATCCGATACCTTTCAAAGCTAATCATGTCTGTAAACTAGCTTTAGTTAAAATTTTATCTCTTTACCTGTGTAACTCAAATTCTACCTCGCAACGGTAATGTGTCAACTAACTTTGACAAAGGAATATTCTTGCCGGAGGTACTATCCAAAATTGAACTCTAAGTTACACTGTTATGGTTTAAAATCCTCAAAAAAACAATAGTAGAATATGCGGTTCTTTAAATTATCATATGAATTGCAGATCCAAAAGCTCAGGCGATATTTAATTGCATTTCGTTTTTCGTCACTTTCCGCCATTTTGTTCTTTCACGTTGGTGCTCAAATTGCGAGTGTGCATGGTAAAAGAATATTGCACCGCTTTTCGTTTTTAATTAAGTTTATCTGTGGCGTAGCGTTTTGCGAGACCGTTTTTACGATTAAAAAGAATATTATGGTGTGGAATTTAAATACCTAATCCTCGTAACTGTTTAGTTATAGTCTTTTCACCTCAGCAGCTCGAACAAGCCTACATTCGTCACTCCCTGGAGTGAAGTGCGACTTTCCTCACTCCAGGGAGTGAAACAATGTAGCTTTTTAATTTAGTGAAGGCCATGAACTTCATACTTTTTTCATTTTTTTTTATGGTACGGTACGGTACGGTCCCGTCCCGTATCGTATCGTATCGTATCGTACGTATTATAATACTTTTTTTTCTGTTTATTCTGTGTAATTCGAAATACATTTTAACCTTTAATATGTTCTCACTACTGAGGTGAAAAATTATGTGTACAACACGAGAGCAAAGTTATTTTACATCTCGTGTTTTTGAGTCCCTCGCTACGCTCAAGATTCTACCTTAGAATTTTATAATCTAGAATTCAATTATAGAATCTTTCGCTTTCTCGGGACTTGTTGCACAAATAACTATTGCGGAAAGAGTAGTCGTAGGATGTGAGGGCGCACCAGTGCTATTTTTGCTACGCTGACAACACTTTCACGTAATTATAGTACAACGCTAAAGGTCATGACTTCATCATCATCATCATCTAAAGGTCATACTTGAATTGAATCCCTTTGTTCCAGTTTTTTAGTCACGGCTTACTAAAGGGAGCCTGGTGTCGGCTCAGCAACCCAATCCTCTGAATTAGCGCGGCACTAGTTTTCTTCTACCCAAAGTTTAAAAACAAGCTCTTGTTTTTATGTCTCAGGTACTAAAGTGACAGTTCGAGAATCTGTCCATACCAACTGTCTTATTAGTAAATAACTAGATAGTCTAATTTACTACGGGAAGATCGGGTAGAAATTGGGCAATTAACAATGCATAAGTATATAGGCTTTACTGTAATATGTCCGGTTTTTTCACGACATTTTATTTCGCCGAAAAAACACTGCTAAATATGAATGTGCAACTAACAGAACCTAGTAAACGAACTTACAAATAAAAATTATTTTATTAGAAAAACTTATTCTTTGTAATCGAAGCCTTAATCAACATTCAATGTCGCTTATGTTTGAGCTAGCTTCAGAACAACCAGGGAGACTCATAGAACTATCTTCATTTGAATTGGATGTGCTTGAATCTGACACGTACATTACAAATTATTTCATATCACCTATTTAGTGGTCTTTTATTCGAGATACCGTAGGTACTTTTACTCAGTCCTGAAAAAAATATGCATAATGCCGGTCAAACAAGTTTGTCAGTAGCAAAAGGCGCGATCTATAGGACGATTACCCTTCGCGCCTACATTTTTCAGCCGCTTTCTGGTACTGACGGAAATGGCTTTGACAGAATATATTTTCAAAGTATCAAAACTATTTGTCAGTTATTTTAAGATCATGAATGACCTGCATATTTATGAAAATTAAAACAATTTTACTTTGTATAGCCGTGAACATACATCTAAGTAAAATAATAAAATGTACCACCATTTTTCCCTCCTCCCTTTAGCTTTTCGGTAGATAAAAATGAGTTTCACTAAGAAGAATGAATAGTTATGAGCACCTAAAACCCACGTAGCTGCATTAAAGTATATTATGTGGCGAAACTAGCTCGCGGAAGTTACACAACGTTAATTAAAATAAAACACCTCGCTGCCATACAGCGGTTTTGGCCAAATCTCATTGTTATCCAGTCTACATTTTACATTGAAACTACCTGTAAAATAAATAACGAATACTAATTTCATAGCGGTATTATTCAGATTTAAAACCAAATTCAACGCACTAATAATTTTTCATTGTAACTTTATCCCGGAGAGCATTAGAATAGACCCAATAAAGTAAATCAAGAAACGCGTAAAAACGCAATGGCGCCGCGCGTGTCGCCGCCATCTTGATATCGCCGCGCCAAATCCAAACCAACCTTATTGTGAACGAGACAAGGTCGCAGGTGCGTGCAGATCAGTGCGAGTATGCGTACATTTGGCGAAGTCGAAGCCCGTCGTTCCGTCGGATGTGTTGATGTTCGCGGCGTGTTAGATACGACCTTCGTTCTCGTCTCGCATTGAAAAATCCGCGCTTTGCTCGGCGCGGCTTGCGTGGATGTGTGTTGGAGTAGTAAAGATCCCAGATATTGTCGGGATAAATTTAATCCGGCGTGAGGACTCGCTGTAATAAGGGAGACGTATGCGACACGTGAATTAGTTTGGGCGTTGTAGGGTTTATGACTTCATTCCCTAGAAATAATTTTTTGCAGATAACTTTTCTGATTCTCACCTACATCTCTAACGTTATACGGGTATATCTTGATAATATTAACCATTTTATCTGTCGGCTTGTAAGGTTTACCTTTTCCATATTCTAAGTTAGATAAACATAATTTTACGTTGTTTTTAAGCTGCATTGTTTTTAATAGAAGTAAGAAATCACAATTTACCTGTGACATTTGCGCTGCTGGGCCCTAAAGGTGACCGATGAACAGGTAGAGATTGCATGTAGCGGAGATGAGAATGTTAAGATGGATGTGTGGCGTGACGAGAATGGATAGGATAAGGAATGAGTATATAAGAGGAAGCCTGAAAGTTGCACCCATAACAGAAAAAGTAAGGGCAAATCGCCTAGCGTGGTATGGGCATGTGATGCGAAGGGATGAAAGTCATGTGACGAGAAAGGTATTACGAATGAATGTGGAGGGAGGTACGAGGAGAAGAAAACCGAGGAAAAGGTGGATGGACTATGTGAGAGATGATATGAAAGTCTAATGAAACAAACGCAAGCGAATGATAAGATGACGGGCGACAGAGAGGTATGGAAGAAAAAGACATGTTGCGCCGACCCCAAGTGAATGAGACAAGGGCAAGAGAATGATGATTAGCGCTGTTAATGTATCCACAGCTAGCACTATAATTATTATTTATTTAGGTACAGTGAGCTGCGATTTTGCATGGAAAAATTATGAATGAATTCATTGATAAAGTTGTCATGTATTTTTGCGGATGATGGTACGTAGCCTAAGTTTAATATTTTAATCATCGTTTCCATTAAAAAATTATAAATAATGCCCATAAAATTCCATATGTATAACGTATCCTGGCTCCTGACCTTACATAATATTTGCATTTGGTCCGGAACTACCCTACACATTGCATTAAATTGGCAAGTCCACAAGCTACATTCGTTGATATCTCGTGAAAAATAAATACGGAGCCCGCGCCCAGTGATGTGCCAAGCTTCGTTTGCGGCAATAAGTATATGTGCTTGTAATATCGCTTTCATGCCAAGAATTATGTGATTTCAATCTGATGGCTTGTAATAAGTAAACACACGATATCTCATCATTATCGAGATAATAATGAGTAGATAAAGTACGGCTTTATTATAGTATCTCGATGTGACCACCGATGAGTCTATTTTATTACACAAAGATAAAGCATATAGCAGTGGGTTTCTCTGTCTCTAGATTTTTTTAATATAAAGCAGGCGTGTCAAACAATATTGCACTCTGCCTCCCGGCAATATTTCCCTGCTTCGCTGCGACATTATTACACAAACTGACCAAGTCCCACGGTAAGCTCAATAAAGCTTGTGTTGTGGGTACTTAGACAACGATATACATATATAATATATAAATACATAGAAAACACCCATGACTCAGGAACAAATATCCGTGCTCATCACTGAATAAATGCCCTTACCAGGATTTGAACCGACAGGACCATCGGCTTCACAGGCAAGGTCACTATTACCCACTAGGCCACAGGTCGTCAACGTCCCTAAAACGCAAAAGGGGTCAGTGCGACGAATCAGCTAAATTGTTTCACTATCAAGCAGGTGACAGACAATATTGCATTCGGCATCCCGGCAATATTTCCCTGCCTCACGTTGTATTACGTCCCTAGAACGCAAAAGGGGTCAGTGCGAATCAGCTAGATTGGATTACCGTGTGTTGGATAACGAGCAACCTCATTTTATTTTTATTTGCGCGGCAAATTTGAGCGCTACTGTAGGGCAGGGGTACATTAGGTACATGTAACTGGATGCTTTCGTAAGTTGTAGTTGTTGTTGTTTGACATGATGACAACGGCCGCTTTCTATCACCGCACCGCTCGCCGTCGGCAGGGTGTTCATCCTCACACCCTAGAACCTAAATGGTCGCGTACTGTGCGGTTTAAGGTGAATTTCCTCCCGCGGACGCTCCGGCCGTAGAATGAGCTCCCTTCCGTTTTCCCGAGGGTCTACAGTATGGGGTTCTTCATAAAAGGAGTGTACAGGTTTTTAAAGGTCGGCAACGCGCATGTAACATCTCTGGAGTTGCAGGCGTCCATAGGCTACGGCGACTGCTTGCCATCAGGCGGGCCTTATGCTTGTTTGCCACCGATGTCTAATCCCTTTAATCATAAAACTTAGCAACCTCTTACGAACCTCAATAGAGTTTAATAAAATTGTGTATCTTTTTAACAAATAGAAATGTCAAAACGACAGGTTTATGAAAAACGCAATAACCTCTGTAGGAACCGACTTTGACGGTGACGAAGTGTGGCGGTGCCACAATAAACGACATAAAGGCTGCAGAGTTAGCTTGAGCCGACTACAAGTATAATAGTTGAGTTTGAACTTCAGTTTGTAGGGCGGTACTCTCGAGTGAGGCGGTGACCTTTACAACTTGACATTATTTTAGATATTGCGATTGCGATATATTGAGCAGATAATAGTTCTGCTTAACATAAAAATGTTTTATAATAGTTAATTAAATCCGCCTATACAATATAGAAATATTGGAAATGAAATACAATAAATTATTATTTTATTGCGTTAAGTAGATTGTTACTTTTATTTATATAATTTTATTTTTCATTTCTCATGTTCTAAAAGTGGGTCGCTGTTGTTCTAAAACATGCGCAGAAAATCATACGTTTCTGCTCTAGAGCACTGTACTTACTAAATACCTAACCTGAAGTTTATACATAGCAGTGTTTTTTAAATGCACTTGTATTTTACTTTCCTCGTATTCGAAATGAAAAGTAGTGTTTAAATCGGTGAAAGGCACCATTTCATCCAACAATCTACTATTGAGGCACAATTTTAAAATTCAATTTCTAAATCTAATTATCATTCATTCCATGTATTCCCGGCATTAAGAACGCTGGTGGCATTTTGTTTTTTGTTTTTAATTAATTTTTTATTCCCGCCATTTGATTCATGGCGCGTCACGTACTGCGGCGGGTAAACTAGGAAATTAAATCACGCGGTTAAACCAACGTGTTTGCTGCGATTGTGTGTTTAGGGTACGTTAGTCAATTAACGTTCTCCTGTCAGTTGGGGAACTCTTTTTTACTCGTAAAACAATATACCTATAGGATACAACTCAATATTAAATATTATACTATGTTTTTCTTGATACGCCAAACCTGATATCTCTATTTCCGGTTTCATAGTGTGTCATCAAAGACGGAAGCCAAACATTTAATTTGCGGATACATAATCTTGGGCCAAAATTAGCAGCCGCGGTCCCGGTCCCCGGGGAAATCTGCGTGCTCCATTACCGCCCACGTCGATACGACATCTCATACAGAACATCAGTTCTAACTAGTGTTGGGAGAAACTCGAGTCTTTGGAGCTATACTTAAAGAATTAGACTCGTCCGTCGCTCTGCGCTTAAAAAAATTCCGAGTCTTTTAAGTCCCGAGTTAGGTAAGTCGTTTGTTGTCATCTTTAAGCTCAAGTTATAAGGACTCGAGCCTCCGAATAAAGACTCCGTCGACAATTTTGTTGGTGTTATTTAAATTTGCAGTAAGCACCCAGGTTGGACTAGCATACGTCAATGGGTGCTTCTTACTACAAAAATAATAACATAAATAATCACATGTCAAAGAGCAATGGAAAGAAGCTTAACAAACATTAGAAGAGTACAAAAAATACCTGACATAAATATAAGAGCAGTAACAAAACTAACAGACGCTTAAAACATGCCAAAACGCAAACATAGAGATGGGCTCTGGACACGTTCCTAGGCTGTCCGACTCTCGCTGGACCTTACGAGCCGACCTGGAGGGGGCCCCACAGGAAAACGTCGTAAAGGCAAACCAAATAGCCTCTGGGCAGATAAAATTAAGAAAATAGCCGGTATAAACTAGAAATATACTGCATTAAATAGGAAAACTTGGAAGTCCTTGGGGGAGGCCTTCACCCGATGAGGGGTTCTGGTCCGTCATGATAAATAGAGACTAATTATATAATTGTAAATACCTAAATAATATGGAGGCGACATTTTTGACATACCTATTACCTAATCATAATTCTGACATAGAAACAATGCAATATAATAGGTATTAAAATAATTAGCTAAGCTTATATAATTGATGTACCTACCTACTTTTTAATGACTAGAAATAAAGGCTTTTATATTTTTATTTTATTTTTATTTAACATATTTTTTTTATTAAAGTGAGCTCTGAAAAGAGCTCAAGTCTTTACAAAAGACTCGGGGCCTCTAACAAGTTTCGACTTCATTTTTAGAGTGAAACTGAATCAAATGACTCGAGTGTTCACCAACACAAGTTCTTACTGTTTTAGAGTTTCGAATGATTCACAGTTAGTTTCACTAGACTTATATTGACCGGGATATAGACCGGTCACGGTCACGGTCTATATCCCGGTCAATATAAGTCTAGTTCTTACTGTTTTGCTTTTAAGGGTTTCGTACACGTGTCGCACAACAAGTCTATTCTATTGCGTCTAAGAGTGGTGAGTTGGTAATTGAGTACCTTGCAAATTTCGCGTCCAACCGCGAACATCTCTCAACAGTCAACCTGTCAGAATAATCCAAATTTACCTTAGGTACGTCGACTGCGTTAAAGCCTTCTATTGTATATTGTTTTTTATCCTGTGTCGTCTGATCGTCTCATTCGATGCTATTGTTATTTAACGCGGTAGACGCGGTAACGTCGTAGACTAGCATGTTTTTGCTACGTAGAAAAAATGCTGCGAATAGGTGTAATTTCAGTTTTTGAATGATTCACGGTTAGTTTCACTAGACTTATATTGACCGGGATATAGACCGTGATTACCTTTTGTATTATTTGTGAGCTCCCGATATTTCGACGCAGTTACATGCATCATGTTCACGGGTGACTGAAGATAGCGGGTGGGTGTCAAAGTTGTGTAGACAGCGCTCTGTCTACCCTCATTCTTGCGCGTCGGCTGCGTTCACTTTCAACGTTACCAACGGTCGCATTCACACTTGTTGGTCCGGTCGCGTTCACACTCGTTGGTCTGTCCAAACACACTACACTCACGGTGTCACTACGCGTGTTTGATTCGGATATCACTGGTTTTTTACACAAACAAATCACAGGATTCCACACATTTGACAGTTTAAACCCATCTTCACGATTAAAATTTTTGTATTTGTGAATTTCAACGGCTTCTCTTACCAATCTTGGTATATAGTGGCGTTCTGTCGAAATGACCTTGGGACTATGCAACTCGATCCAGTGATTTGTACCCGACTCAAGGAGATGCTGAGCAATAGCTGACTTGCGAACGTCATTGTTCTTGACCGCAGCAATGTGTTCTTTAATTCTGCAGGCAATAGTGCGTTTGGTCTGCCCAATGTACGAACTACCGCAGCTGCACTCAACTTTGTATACACCAGGTTTTTCCAGGGGAAAATTGTCTTTGGGCGACCGCAGAAATTGTGCAATTTTCCTGTGCGGGGTGAAGATAGTTTTTACAGAGTAGTTATTTAGTATTTTTGATATCTTGTCTGTCACACCCTTGACGTACGGCATAAACGCTGGCTGTCTCTCAACGCGATGAGTAAGGCGCTTGGTTTTTGTGTCCCGCTTGTCCATGTTAACTCTGTAGCCATTCATCCTCAGGACACTCTGAACATGGTTCAGCTCCTGGTTTAGATGTAGCGAGTCACACAGAGCGTGTGCTCGATTAGTCAGTGATGCCACAACCGAGTTTAACTGTCTGGGATGATGGTGCGAGCTCGCGTGTAAATAGCGGTCCGTGTGAGTCGGTTTCCTATAGACTGAGTGTCCCAGCATGCCACAACCTGTAACATTCAGTCTCACATCCAGAAACGCAATACTCCTTAAGGTAATCACGGTCTATATCCCGGTCAATATAAGTCTAGGTGTAATTTCGTTTCATTTTCATTTCATTTCATTTATTTATTTGCGTCAAACACATAAAAATGCATGCAAATACAATTTAAAAAAAAACAGATCACAACAATACATATTAGAAATAATAATACACACAACACATCTTAAAATTAGACAGGTAAGTTTAAAGAATAAAACATTAATACAAGGATCACAAATAATAAAAACTATGTAAAATAAAAAAAAACAATAATAATGTCAAATCAAATATCAAATTATTATAGAAGAACAAAATGCGTTAGATTAGTAATAAAAGAGATGTCAGGTACATTGGTCAAAAAACTTATCATAGTATTCATTTATGGAATAAAAAGGACGGCTCAAGATAATTATGTCGTGATTTAGCACTGAATAAGTTAAAAGCGAAATGCAACTATTATCAATCCAATGTTTAACAATATAAGGAGCAGTAAGTTTCATCATCAAAAAATTATCAACATACATATACACGGTGTTTCATGACCCACTGAAAACCTAAAAACTGTTTGTTCAGCATCGATAGGAGAATCGATCGCGCTATGTTTTAATGGGGGTATTAATTGGTAAACCTTATCTCGTTGCAGTAAGGTATGCAAATGGTCTGTTAACAGTGTTTTCGATGATAACTAGCAATTGTTTGATGTCACTAAAACGACGAAGCATCTTGTGTAGAATTACCAGTCGAATAGAATTGTTAAGAAAACTTAACAACTAATATTTTTTTAAATATTTATGGGATTAAAAAATAAATACTCAAGATGAGTTCAAAGTAAATAAAAACTGTTGGGGTGTCTCAGGTTTTCAGTGGCTCAAATAACACCGTGTATATAATGCATCACATTCGCTGACGAAATGCAAATAAGTACCTATATATCCCATAAAGAAGTCGTTCGACGGCGCAATCTACCCGAGTGCATTAACTGGCAGTAACTGCATCACGCACTGACCTGGAAGCATCGCTGCAGCCCACACTCACACTTAATTGAGTGCATTATTGAGATAAGTGCCTCAAGCTTAAAGAAAATGTATTACAGTAAGTCGCATACGTAGAAAAAGCTAAAGTCGTCTATTTAAGTACATTGAAGTAAAAATTTTGTTTTGATGGAGGCTGAATTTTTTAATTTTGTCAAGTTCCTTAATAGGGAATATTACGCGAAACTCTGCGTAGGTGGCGCCACTACCACAATTTGAGAGTCTATCGCGAAACAAGAAAATCGAAATTTCGTTAGCTAACATCTCTGTCACTATTGCATATTCGAGCGATAAAGAGGCAGATAGCGAAATTTCGGATTCGCGTTTCCCGGTGAGTCCTCTGTAAACAAACCGCCTTGATGCATCAATGTCATATTTTATTATCTCTGAAAACTTGTTACTCTATGGTTTACTAAAAAGGCTAGTGGTGCACTCTGGTGGCAGAACATTGCAGCAATATCCCCTATTGGAGTTACCATAGAGATAATTAAATACTATTAAAAAAAAACCGGACAAATGCGAATCAGACTCGCCCACCGAGGATTCCGTACCTTTTAGTATTTGTTGTCATAGCGGCAACAGAAATACATCATCTGTGAAAATTTCAACTGTCTAGCTATCACGGTTGATGAGATACAGCCTGGTGACAGACAGACGGACAGAGGAGTCTTAGTAATAGGGTCCCGTTTTTACCCTTTGGGTACGGAACCCTAAAACACATAAATAATACCTGTCCTGGATCCAGGCACATTCCCTAATTACAATGCACTAGTGCAACATCCGACATTTCTAACCAGAATCCTTTCAGATCGGAATATATATCCGTAATCAGTTAAGAGTGGGCAGTAATCGCATCAAGACACTCACACGGAGCTCGCATCGCAGTTGCAAGGAGCATTATCTGTTACATGTACACAGAGCTACACTGCATAGAAACTCCTAGAAACAAATAATAATCACAAGCTGTTAGACCGGGCCGTGTTCGGGCCTATGACATGACAGGTGATCACGTGATGCCTTCCATATAAAACGAAGCGCCGGAAGCCCCGGCCCGTCACGGCCCGGTCTAACGTGAGTCATCCTTGATTCTTATAATGAACTAACCTAAGGTTTTAAGGCACTTTCCCTCCAGGGCCCATTAATTTTTTCCACCCTGTATATCCATTGCAATGCCTCTAATACTTATTGATACCATTATAGTTCAGGAAGGATTTTAGTCCATCCAGGAGTTTCTAGATCTACAATCCTGAGTCCGGGCCGGCCCGGGAAGACGTCTGGGAAATCAGGAGGCGGCCGCAACCGCACTGAATAAATTAACGACCAGATTTATCCGGCTCCGGCGTGCCGGCGGACGACGGCGCCCCCGCGGCATTCCGATTTTTAAAAATGTCGAACTTGATTTGACTTTATTCAGTGCATTTCGCCTGTACTTGTTGGATTATTGGTTGGCGTCCGTTGCTAGAAGTCCTTAGTGCCGCTGTGCCCCGAGCACTTTTGGCACAGACATTAGCTGAGCCAATTTCCTTTTCAATTAGTTTGTAAGCATTATTGTGTACTTTTATTATACACCTAACTTCAAACTTTTTGAATAAACGTCTTTTATTATTATTATTATTTGTAAATAAATGCCGCCAGCATCCTTGGTACAATGCCTCAAGGGCCTATTTCAGATTTAAGTTAGTTATTAATTTCGTTTACGTAGAACCACTGTATATATCTTGTATGTAAATAATAGTTATTTGTGCAACAAGAGAGGAAAGTTGGTTTTTCTTGCGAGTGTTTATTTTGAGTCCCGAGAAAGCGAAAGGTTCTATAATTGAATCACGAGCGAAGCGAGTGATTCTAAGGTAGAATCTTGAGCGTAGCGAGGGACTCAAAAACACGAGATGTAAAATAACTTTGCTCTCGTGTTGCACACGTCATAATTTTTCACCTCAGTAGTGAGAACATATTAAAGGTTAAAATGTATTTCGAATTACACAGAATAAACAGAAAAAAAAGTATTATAATATGTACGATACGATACGATAAGATACGATACGAGACGGGACCGGACCGGACCGGACCGGACCGGACCGGACCGTACCGTACCGTACCGTACCGTACCGTACCGTGCCGTACCGTACCGTACCGTACCGTACCGTATCGTACCGTAGCACGAAGTTCATGGCCTTCACTAAATTAAAAAGGTACATTGTTTCACTCCCTGGAGTGAGGAAAGTCGCACTTTCCTCACTCCAGGGAGTGACGAAAGTAGGCTTGTTCGAGCTGCTGAGGTGAAAATGTTATTTGTATCTCTTATAAACTCACGGGTAGGTATGTATGATACCGAATGTATATATCTCGGTCATTTGATAGGCGTCCGTGGGAATACAGATCCAACACGTAGAACGTGGAAAAGTTTGCTGTTATGTAATACACCTGCTAGAACCTTGAACGGGTTCTACCCATTCACGGGTACAAATAAATACCCCTATTGACCGTCGGTCCCAACAGGCGTATTTATTGTTATTTATTATAGTTATTGAGCACTGCAAGTGATCAAATCAAGATCAGAATTTAGAAATTTAGCGCCTCTGGTTCTCGAGGCAAGATCGAACCGAAATTAAATTAGAGCGGTATTTTATGTTACAACTGTTTAGAACATTGTTTCTTCGTTACTGAGAAACAGTGCTCTAAAACGCAGCCAACTTAATAATAATTCACTTTCGTCTAGTATTAATGTTATTCATATTACAGTAGCTAAATAAGTGCGTAATAATTACATAAGGGGTAGTTTCAAAGTAGCGCCCATTACTGACAAACTAACCGAGTCACGGCTAAGATGGTACGGCCATGTAATCCGTAGATCCGAAGACCATGTCGTGAAAAAGTGCCTTTCCAAGGTTGTGCATGAAAGAGGGAGAGGTAGGCCGCTGACTACCTGGATGACGAATGTCCAGAGAGACATGAAGGAGCTCGGCCTAACTCCCGACGACGCTTATCAGCGGAGCAAGTGGCGCCTCAAGATTAAGAAAGCCGACCCCGCGTAACGGGAAGTGGCGAGGAGAAAGAAGAAGAAGATATTACAGTAGCTAAAATATATGCCAAAAATAGGTGGTACTCGTTGCAACTGCCTGTTTTTTGTTACCTTTCAAGACACGCTATAAAATGCGTCGGTCCTCATACAAACATATATTATAAGAAGCTACAGTGGGAATTTCCTATCTTATGTAAGCGTGACAGTCACGGGGAGGATATATAGGTACGTATGATCTGTGCCAGAACTAATTCAATGTCCACAGACAATTGATGTCCAATATAAAACAAGATACCATACCCATATCACGATAAAGTCGTTGGTAAAAATCAGATGTTGATCACAAAAAAGTTAGCAAAGAAATGAGCTCATAAACCCCACAACTCCCTTATTACAGACAGTCCTCGCGCCAAATTCAATTGCACATGTAATTGTAAACCATCACTAATTCTTTGTTTTATATGAACGTAACCATACAATACGTGTTTTAAATAAATTATGTGTATGATTAAATTTATCCCGACAATACCTCGGATCTGTACTACTCCTCCTTCGAGCAACACCGGCTTCCGACACGTTCCGTGTGTTCAGTGTGTTGCTCCAATGCTCGAAGACTCCACCAACACACATCCGCGCAAGCCGCGCCGAGTAAAGCGCGGAGCTTTCAATGCGAGCACGAGGGTCGTATCCGTACACATCTCACACGGCGCGAACATCAACACATCCGCATACTCGCACTGACCAGCACACGCCTGCGACCTTGTCATGTATTTTCTAATGGTACTTTATTGTTTTTTTCTAATGCGCTCCGGAATACGCAAGTGTTAGTAAAAAACAAAATAGAGGTGCGAATCAAATATCTGCTTTTTATTTCGCAATAATTACCTCGTTATTTAAGTTTCCGGATTGTTAAGTTCTAAATTAGAGCTAATTTTTGGTATAAACTGTAGACTAGGGTACGTGGACCAAAGCGTTGTATTTTACAGAGGTGATATATTTTTATTAACGCTATAAAACTTCTGCGGGACTAATACCTAATACCTACAGATACTAGCAGCTAGCAGATAGAATCCAAATTTGAGGCAAGTCTGTCTCTATCTCTATCGCACGCATTATTCGAGTGAGAGGGACGCAGATACACAATTATCTAATTTCGATATTCGACGTGCTTATAGCCTGGTATAGCCCTTGCTTCTCTATGGATATTTAATTTCCTCTATTCCTATACTATCCTCGTAAGTCCCCGTGTACAAGTACAAATTATATAGGGTATTGACTGTATTTAAAATAAATTATTTTACAACATGCATGAAATAAAGCACCAGAAGATTAATGGAGTAACGAAGACAGCAGTTATTTTTATACACAATTTCTATTTTAGAACCGGTATAAAACTATAAAGAGTAGGTAACTTGATTGTGACGTCACATGCTAGTGTTTCATACAAATTCCATAGTAGCAAAATCGTTTTGACAGTTCGTAAAAAGGACCTAATTTGACTTGTTGTCAAATACCCTATTCGAGTTTTGAACTCATATAGAAATAAAAGAAAGTTCCAAATTCAAAAGCGCAAAAATTGACATGATACTTACGAGGCTATACGTGGCTACGTTGAGTCATGGTATGGAAATGTCTCATTTCACCGCATAGCTGAACTGTTTCCTATGTTCTATAAGGTGTCATTCTATGTAATATAATAGGTTAAGATTAAATAAGATTATGAGTATGAGGTTTCCAAAACATGTTAAGTATGTAATGTGTTGTGTACATCATGACAAAGCATCATTAGACTCTCCTGTAAGCCCTTGAGAGCGCTAATTACACCATAAAAGCTTAATTCCCTTTATCATTTCCACCGTCATCTTTATATCCTTTTTCCTTATCTGCTTGGGCGTAATTTAATGTTTCCCGAAATACGCCGGAAATTACATTCTGGATGAGTCTTTGTTACGCTTGCTTTGAAACACGGTAAAGCAATAAAATAACAAACTTCTACAATCTACAGGATGGGTAGAAAGCGATCGTTGTTTTAAGAAGATAGTAGGTAATACCAAAGATAAGTACTAGCTTCTTCCCGCTTCTGTCTACGTGGATTGATAAAAACCGGCCAAGTGCAAGTCGGACTCGCGCACGAAGGGTTCCGTACCATTACGGAAAAAAACAGCAAAAAAATCACGCTTATTGTATGGGAGCCCTATTTAAATATTTATATTATTCTGTTTTTAGTATTTGTTGTTATAGCGGCAACAGAAATACATCATCTGTGAAAATTTCAACTGTCTAGCTATCACGGTCCATGAGATACAGCCTGGTGACAGACAGACAGACAGACAGACAGACGGAGAGACGGACAGACGTACAGTGGAGTCTTAGTAATAGGGTCCCGTTTTTACCCTTTGGGTACGGAACCCTAAAAATTAAATACCTTGCACGAGCAGCGGTAACGTTGAGAAAACTTACTCAAAAAAGTCGCATAATAGCCTTGTGTCGAGAGTCGAGACGTCGGGGAGGTCCGTACCCAAAGGGTAAAAGCGGGATCCTATTACTAAGACTTCTCTGTCCGTCTGTCTGTCACCAGGCTGTATCTCATGAACCGCTATCAAGCTAGACAGTTGAAATTTACACAGATAGTATTTCTGTTGCCGCTATAACAACAAATACTAAAAAGTACGGAACACTCGGTGGGCGAGTCCGACTCGCACTTGTCCGGTTTTTTAAATATATTTTGAGAACCCATTTGGCGAAATAGCAGCTCTTACACTAAAGGGACATTTTAGATTAATCGGGTAGTCTATAGTATTTAAGGTAGAAATAGGTTTATCCTGCCCATATATAGGTATATATACTGTATCGGAGTTTTTTTTTGTAATCGACCCTTTTGACCACCAGTTTTGTTATTTTGTTAAATACCTAATAGTTTAAGTACAGTAACTTGCAACAATATCTTAATACATGAGCCACTATTAGTGAGAGCTATAAGAAGTGTCATATGTTTTGGTGCGCTTCGTTATATTATGTACCTATAGGTATCCTACAGTCTAAGAATTTAACTTCCTACACATTTCGTACTTTGCCACAGTGACAATAGTATGAGGTATCTAGGTCTCTAGCGACTTTCATAATGATTTTCAATGTGACGAGGTACGAAATAGGTTTGAAATTAAATTAACATTAAATGATTTTACGGTTTAGACTCACTTGTTTTAGTCACTCGCGCGACAAGTGAGTCTAAACCGTAAAATGATTTAAAGTTAGTATGTCTCACAACATATTAAATATATTAATAACGGGTCACTCACGTGTTTTAAGTCGAAAACGCCCCGACCCGAGTGAGTGACCCGTTATTAATATATTTAATATGTCTGTCTCACGGAAGTTTTGTTATTAAAATCGTCTCATAACAGTTTAAATTCGATGAAATTAAATTATTTGAGTATACTTGTGCAAGAGAATTATTATTCATAACAATGCGCAACTATTAATTGGAAGTGAAAACGGTTACAAACGTGAAACACCTATATAATCTTCAATTCCAAATCATTGGTCTCCAAATAACGTAAGAGCAATAAACATTAAAGAACTAAAACCTAAAAGCCGTGTTGACGATATTTCTCCATTTTCTCAATTCTCAAACGTCAGACGACCGTAAATTCTTCTAGCAAACACCGTGTGCCGAGCGGACTCGAAAATGTAAAGGATACCCTGACAAACTTACATTTGCGGTCACTGGAGTCGCTAGTACACTAGGTACAGTTTAAATGTGTTTGGTAAAAGTAGTTTGGAGTTTTCGTCGCTGTTTTTAGTAAGTTGGCGATGGTGTAAAAGATAAGCCAATGCTGGCGAGCGTTCAAACGGCCTTTTCGGCGGCGGCGGCGCTTCGCTAGGATCAACATGCTCTTTCACTTATTTTTCATTTCTCATGCTCTGAAAGAGGGTCATTGTTGTTCTAAAAGGTGCGCAGAAAATGATACGTGTCTGCACTAGAGCATTTTACGTTCGAAGTACGATATTTTTAATTTTTTTACGATAAGCAATTGAAATTTGAGTTTAAATGGATTTGTTATACAATTTCCATTGTGATACTTGACTCTCCATTCCATAAATAACGATACTTTTGCCTGAATTTTTAATTGAAAGTTCCCTCAATAAATACTATAAAAATGTATTATTCGTCATGTTTTTGAAAAAACACATGCATTTTACTTTCCTCGTATTCGAAATGAAAAGTAGAGTGTTTAACTCGGGTGAAAGGCATCATTTCTGCCTCGGACTATTGGCGCTCTCACTGCGTTCGAGCGCCAAGACACCTCGGCAGAAATGAGTGCCTTTCATCCCTTGGTTAACAATCTACTATTTCTTTTAAACTTGTTTGAAATGTATACTTTAATGTGAATGTGATAAAGTCTGAAGGTCCCTCCACACTCATGCGCCAATCACGGCGTGAAGCCGCGAACGTGAGTGTGGAGCCTAGTTTGCTAATCAGTTCAGGGTCTCTCTTATCATCTTGATGAATTTATTATGTATTAATAATATTAATAATACTTTTTTTCTTTTGTCAATGTCTCCTGGAGCCTTAAGCTCCAGTGGTATACATATAAGCTCCGAATAATCAAAATAATTGTAATTATTAAGTGGTGAACGGTGTTGGTCACACATACTGTAAATAGTGTTAAAACTACTATATTTAAGCTACTCTTATAGTGACTGTTTGTTTACCTAAATAAATTTAAAAAAAAACTGCGAACTAGGCTCAACACTCGCGTTCGCGGCTTCGCGCCTCGATTCGCGCATGAGTGTGGAGGGCCCTTTAACTTTTTCGGGTTATATTTGGTGTTGTGTCCAACGTATGAGACTGAAGCGAGACTGAAGCAATGCTTTTTATTCAGTATGTAGTTAAAATTGCACGATTTTGTCTATTAACGGCTAAAAAAAATTGGCGGAATTGTTTTTTAAAGGCTTTAGTCTACTTTGGCTAGGGCACAGAGCAATTTTTGAATAACAAAGTCTGAAGCTTGTTAAGTACTCAAAAATAACACTGAATAGAGACTAAAAACGAGACTTTTTGTAAGGAATATTCCATACACAGTGACCCGTTTTTATATTGTTATATTGAGCTATAAGCTGAACGGAGAGATTTGTCTCAATATTGTTTCAAAACGCGTCTACTCAAACGATCGTTCGCTAGCGTAAAATGGAACGCCCCCAGCTGATAATTGACACTGACATGTCGATTGTCGAGTTGACGTCGTTGACAGTTCGTCAATTTTCTCAAACAATAAGCGTACATCGTAGAAGCAAAAAACTATGGCTTTAAGTTATTTCACAGAAAGTGAAGCCCCGAGAGACTTTCGAATATCGTCCACCGAGAGTGAAGGACATTACACAAAGTGCCTACTATGTTATACGGTGAAGAAAAACTTCTACTGCCCGGATTGTATTCGGGCGGGCAACTTCGTACATTCATCGATGCCTTATGCAGACAGGTAGCTATATTTTACATAATTTATGTTTATTTCTGATGACTAATTAATTAAACAACACTGTTTATATACCTACCAATTTGTGAACTCGAGATTTCTGTATTAATTTTTTGAAATCTTGATCCATATGTCAGCGAAAGTATGGTCGGTTTTTGTGTAGGTTTTTGGGTCTCTGCAACTGCGTAGTGCGATTCAGGACGGAAAATTTGCAACTTATGAATTTTACTATTTGTTTTTAGCCTGTACATGTTGCTGGTGTCATGTTTTTGGATAAATTATAGTCATTTGCGATTTATTTTTGTAGAAAGTTTGCACTCTGGGAGAAGGGTTCGCTGAACATATTGTATGACTGTCGGGACTGTTCTAGGAGATTTTAAAGCCTTTGTTCAATTATTAAATTTCTTTCCCGTCACGGAACAATGGTGTGCGTCCGGACCTTTGGGAGGTGTGCGTGGAGCTGAAGCCAACACATAGACCCTTTAATGAAATGTAAGGGGTACATTAATATTATTGCTTTAAAAATGCAATCCTACATACTATAATAAAAAAGAAAGCATGGCAAATGTTTGTATGATGATTATAAAATAATATCTAAACTAGGGCATTGATAATAATTGTGATTGTATTTCTTACATCGGCTTGAATACAGATTCAAGCCTCCTCACGCAAAACATGAATGGTCACACAATCTTCCATGTTTTGCACCAATATTACGAGTATTTCATACTTTTTTTAAGCATTAAAAAGAGCTGCAGAAGAGAATTGAGGATTGCTTGCTCAATATATACTTGAACATTTTGCTGCATAAAGTGCCTGATTTAAAGCTACCTTCATTCTATTCTTCAAGCGCTAGTATTGTTTAACAACAAGTTTTATATTTTCAGATTCTCAGAGAAACAAGGCAAGCTGCTACGTCTGAAAGCAAACAGGAAGCACATCCTCGACCGCTGCGAAAAGCTGATGGCCGGCAAGTTGAAGAAGGACAGCTTAATAACGGAGGCCAAACAGTCACGAGACAAGTTAGATCTTCTGCGGCTTGCCATTGAGCAGCGGAGGAATGGGCTTGATGAGAAGAGGAAACAGTTGACAGAGCTCACACAACTTAACAATGAGCTGAGGTATGTAGGTATTATACACAGTGACCAAATTAATGCTTGCAATTTGTTAATAAGTGTATCTTGCACTCAGACTTGCACTAATTGTGTTTGGGGTTGTTAGAATTGTCTAGATGAGTATTAATTGCCTGTGGAAAGAAAAGTACAGTGAGCGATATAACCTTGTACCAAAAATTTTAACAAAAAACTTTCTCCTTTTATTGAAACAGAAATGTTGCTTGCAGATGTATCTGCTTAGTACAAAATTAATTTTGTTTTTCTATCTCGCAAGGTTAAAGCTCCCCCGCTACCAGAAGCGCGTGTCGCACCTGGCGTCGCACGCGGCGGATCAAAGGCTGCAGCTACACACGAGACACAACGCGTGCGCCGACAGAAACGCTGCCCTAGCGGCGTTGCGGAGAGAAAGGGTGCGGCAGCTTAACAAATATATATTCCCGGTTTATATCAGTTTGGATACCAGGTAAGAGTACTGTTTATGCTTCTTCTTGAAGGTTGTATTCCTGTAAGGTTTAGACAAGATACAACATATGCGCCGATAAAAACGCTGCCTTAGCGGCCCTACGCTACTCTGGGAGCGGGTCCGGCATCTTAACAAATATAAATTAAATTTGTTACTGGTAACAAATTTCTATGCAAGGAGGTCAGTTATCTCTGCAGCTTCATTTAGATTATTTTAGATACTCGTACCAGTAAAGGGTAGGTAAGTACTATTTGTATTTAGGCTTCTTGTTGAAGGTTGTATCCTATAAGACACGAGACACAACGCCTTAGTGAGTGCGACAGTTTAACAAATATATATTCCCCGTCTACATCAGTTTAGGTACCTGGTAAGGGTGCAGGTGCATTTTTTATTCTGAGCTTGAGGGCAAGCGGAAACAGGGCAGCCAATTCCTCAGGTACAAAGATGTGCTTAAGCGGCACATGAAAAAGTGTCGTATAGAGCCCTCGCGATGGGAACAGCAGGCAGCCATACGAACGGAATGGCGGGATGCAATAAATGCCCGGGTGGCTGAATTTGAATCGCGACGGCGCTTAAAGCTGCATTCCAAGCTCACATGCCCGCATGCTCGCGAACTTTTGGAAACAAAATTGGCTACGTCAGCCACTTGCGAGCACACCAGAGACAGCAATAACGGATTGATAGCAGTCGCCGTGGCCGAATCGGCCGTGGAGTTGTTATTATTATTATTTGTATGTCTTTTCCATATCTCGGGACCATGGGGTCCCGGACCTTTGGGAGGCGTGCGTGGGGCCGAAGCCAACAGCGCAGAGTTCCTTTAAGACAATTTAATCTAAAAGCAATTATAAGGGGGCAGTTTAGACTCCTTAAAGACTGACCTACAAGAGTCTTCCAAGTCTTTCCAGACTCGCCAAAATGCATGCACTACAGCTTCAAGCAGCTTACTGAGTACAGTCAGCAACTATACGTACTCCTACGTACGTACGCAAAAGTGGCTAAGTGGCCTAATAAAGCCTTCTTGTTTGTAAATTTTCTATATATTCAAGCATTATCCATGTCATATTTACAATATCGCGCTGTCTGTATGACTGCATAGATTTGTGTAAGTCGGTCGCATAATAGCCGTTTGCTGTTTGTGTATTTACAGTGACAGTATAGAAGACATGGAGTTCCTGGGCGGAGAGCCGGAGGAAGAGCCCCCGACGCGCACACAACTACACATCGTGTCGCCCTGGCTGTGCGCGGACGGAGACCACTCGCATGTGATCACCTGGGGTGAGTGTAGACTAGTTCAGGAAGAGCCCCCGACACACAGTTACATTATCGTGTCACCACTCGTGTCACTCGCATGTGATCACCTGAGTTTATCAAACTAGGGTTCAAAAGAGTAATTATCAAACATAATTCATAATTTTTTTAAATGTATAATAACATTCGTTATAATATTTATTTTAGGTACTAATTTGTTTTGAATTACTTTCGCAGCGAAACAGAACAAAGAAGCGTCTATGACGGCGGAGCCGGCCGACAACCCGCTGCACCGCACGGTGGCCGCGTTAGGTGAGACCTTTACTCTTCTTTGACGGCGGACAACCCGCTGCACCGCACGGTGGCCGCGTTAGGTGAGACCTTTACTCTTCTTTGACGGCGGACAACCCGCTGCACCGCACGGTGGCCGCGTTAGGTGAGACCTTTACTCTTCTTTGACGGCGGACAACCCGCTGCACCGCACGGTGGCCGCGTTAGGTGAGACCTTTACTCTTCTTTGACGGCGGACAACCCGCTGCACCGCACGGTGGCCGCGTTAGGTGAGACCTTTACTCTTCTTTGACGGCGGACAACCCGCTGCACCGCACGGTGGCCGCGTTAGGTGAGACCTTTACTCTTCTTTGACGGCGGACAACCCGCTGCACCGCACGGTGGCCGCGTTAGGTGAGACCTTTACTCTTCTTTGACGGCGGACAACCCGCTGCACCGCACGGTGGCCGCGTGAGGTGAGACCTTTACTCTTCTTTGACGGCGGACAACCCGCTGCACCGCACGGTGGCCGCGTTAGGTGAGACCTTTACTCTTCTTTGACGGCGGACAACCCGCTGCACCGCACGGTGGCCGCGTTAGGTGAGACCTTTACTCTTCTTTGACGGCGGACAACCAGCTGCACCGCACGGTGGCCGCGTCAGGTGAGACCTTTACTCTTCTTTGACGGCGGACAACCCGCTGCACCGCACGGTGGCCGCGTTAGGTGAGACCTTTACTCTTCTTTGACGGCGGACAACCCGCTGCACCGCACGGTGGCCGCGTTAGGTGAGACCTTTACTCTTCTTTGACGGCGGACAACCCGCTGCACCGCACGGTGGCCGCGTTAGGTGAGACCTTTACTCTTCTTTGACGGCGGACAACCCGCTGCACCGCACGGTGGCCGCGTTAGGTGAGACCTTTACTCTTCTTTGACGGCGGACAACCCGCTGCACCGCACGGTGGCCGCGTGAGGTGAGACCTTTACTCTTCTTTGACGGCGGACAACCCGCTGCACCGCACGGTGGCCGCGTTAGGTGAGACCTTTACTCTTCTTCTTCTCGTGACGCCGTCTCCTGCCGCGTGCCGGGGGTTGGCTACTACGGCATCATTACGGCTATTTTCACTTTAGCGATCTGGTGCTCATCTTGAACCATTACCTGAGGTTTTTGAGCCACGAGGTACGTTCTTCCACGTTTCCGTTTGCCTAGGACTTCCCCTGTATATATTATCAGCTGGAGGTGGTATTTGTCAGGTCGCAGTACATGACCAAAGTACTGCCGTTTCCGAATCTTCATAGTCTTTAAAATGTCTCTTCTCTTTTGCACTTTCTGCAGCGAGCTGTCATTGGTAACTCTATCCGTGTATGCAGGTCTGGCCGCTCAGCTGGTGGCGCTGCTGGCGTGGACGCTGGACGCGCGGCTGCCGCACTCGCTCACGCTCAGGTATTTCATTTCAATCGAATGTTAACTTGATTGAGCTTTAGCGTGAAATTTGGGATCTTTTTTATTCATAAATGAAGACCAGCGGGCAATAAAAAGATTCGGAATTCCACGATGCTATTCGGGCCGTGAAAAGATTTGAACCACGTTTTTATGAGATCTAAAAATGTTATGACCGTTATGAGTTTAGATTGTCGTCGATTGTGGCTGAAAAATAATTTAAAAGTAAAAACTATAAAAATTACATTTTATTGTAAAACTATCACGTTTATCATGTTTATTTTATTGTTTTAAATTGCTAATTCGATTTAATTAAATAAATGTAAAAAAAAATGTACTTTTTAAAGGTTTTTGGGATCCGGGAAGATGAAAAATAAGTTTTTAATATTATTTTTGGAAGTGGAAAAGATTTGTAAATTATTGATATTTTTTCAGGTGTCGTAAAATCAAATTAAATGTCAAAACGACCACAACGTAATAAATTGTAAAATATAGACATAGTACATTACTACAGAGGCTGGGAAGTAAGGAGTTGCCGGCCGAATGCATATATACAGTTATGAGGCCGACAACCCCTTTCCACGCCGATGTATGTATAGTGCTTTTCTCAAACATGCAATGAAATAAATAAAGAAATCTCCACGAAATTAAAGTTTTATTTCTAAAGAATCTAAAAGCAGCGTTAATAGCATATCATGGATATGTACATTCGATTTTAAGATACGGCAAAACAATCTGGGGATACTGCACTGATAAACATAACGTATTCATTGTCCAAAAGCGCTGCATTAGAGCCATATTTTCAGTTCATCCTAGAGATTCATGCCGTCCATATTTTATAAAACATAACATTCTTACTTTTCCCAGTCTCCATATTTATGAAGTTTCTGTTTTTGTCCACAAATATAAATACCTATTCACGGATAATAACACATTGGGTTCCCGCGTAACTAGACCTAAATACAAACATAGATTGCCTAAGCCATATGCAAACTTGTCACTCACTGCAAAAAACGCCTATATTATGTGTATCACAATTTATAACAAGTTACCGGATCGTTTTAAAGACATGGATCTAAAGCTATTCAAGTCAAACACAAAAATGTGGCTTATAGAAAAATGTTTTTACTGTGTTAATGATTATTTAAGTTAGTCATAAATATGTGCAGTATTTAGATAAATATACTTTTTTTTTTTAAATTATAAACTGATCGGCGATTGGCCCTAGTCACACCTGATGGAAAGTGAAGACAGGGCCTAAGATGGAGCTCACCGGTTCAGTAACAGCCTATTCACTCTTGTTGTAAATATATATGTTGCAAATGTATGTACACCTGAAAAGGTAAAGTCTCAGTGTAACTGAACGTGTAATTGTATATTCGACCTGCAATGTAACCTGATTCTTATACATATACAATAAAAACTTACTTACTTAAAAAGTAAACGAGGCACAAAATATAACTACCACCTATACGTATCTTTATTACACGTGTCGTATATTTTACACACGTAATTTATCAATTTATTACACAAAGTTTCAAGATATATTTATGTATCTTTGATTTTTTCGCCTTGCATCCGTCTGACTGTAGTTTTAGCCACATAACTAAGATTACATAGTTTTTTATGTTGATATTATGCTTCACATACATCGTTGCCTTAAACATGAAATATAATTAACAGGTATTCATTTAATATTTTCGTCGAAACTCATATTAAATAACACAATCAACAACGCACAATAAATCCAATAAAATAGAATTACAGAATGAAAAATGTTCAACTTTACCTCCAAAACGATTAAAAAAATACCTATGCGTGTTTGAGTAGACATTTTTACCGCTTATATTTAAATGAAATATTTTAAATCTGTACCTATTTGTAATTATAGTTTGTCAAAGGACTGTCTTATTTTATTAAACATAGACAGAGAGAATCATACTATCTTTATCTTACACTAGTACTAGCACCCGAAAGAAAATTCTTATTTACTGCCAATTTGGTTTGACCAACTATAAATTTGCAATTCAGTATTATTGGAATTTGTTAATAATAATGTTTTTTATTTTTTGGAAAGTCTATACAAATAAAACTGCAATATATATATATATATATGAAATATCGTTTTTTGTTCATCAAACATTAAACATTTATTCAGCAAACAGGCCACAGGGGCACTTTTACATGTCAATTTTTACAAACAATAAAATTAACCCAAAATTACAAAAAGAGAAAAAAAAACAATTACATAAATTTAAATGTCTGCGATAGGCAGACACTCATATTAACACTAGCCGCGCCTGAGACGTGATACTTCCCAGCCTAATATAAAGAATCCACGGGGGCCCATTTTAGATTTAGATTTTTAGTTTTATAGTAGTTTTAGTTTAGTTAATTGTAGTTTATTTTTTTCTGTAAGGCTTTATTTATTGTTTCTATTCCAATTGTCAACAGTTTAGATTGTGCCTTTCACTTTAATGATAAATGCTTCGTGACCATTTAAAAAAAAATTACAATATAAAGAACGTAATATCAATATCACATAGCACGTTTGAGAAAAGTCAATTTACGAGCTGACTTTGCAACAACAAGTGACGAGGTGTCGCCATTAACGTTAGGTTTCTATAAAAATGTAAGATTTATTGTGGCTCCTTCACATTTTGTACTCGTATACATGAAAGTCGGTGCAGAGTTAGACATGACGATAACTCTCGTATTTTGGACAAATTGAACTGTGGGCCGAGCACACGATTGACGCGGCAGGGTCTCGCCGCGAGATAGACTACCCGTCTTTTACTAACTGTATGAATGAAAGGGGGACGGGTAGTCTACGTCGCGGCGAGATACTGTCGCGCCAATCATATGTTCCATCCCTCCAGCGAGTACTCCAACTGGCGCGTGACCTCGGCCGGGCTGCAGGCGCGCACGCTGCGGCTGTGCGTGTGCGCGGCGGCGCTGTGCGGTGGCGCCGGCGTGGCGCCGCCGCCGCCGCCGCAGCTGTCCGCGCTGCGCGCGCTCGCCGCCGCCGCCGCCGCCGACGACCCCGGACTCGGACGGTACTTTACCTACATTTTAACTTCTTATACTTTCATCACTTTTGTTTCCTACCGTACAAACTCACGACTAAAAAGTACACGCCCTCCTCCTCCCGATAACTTTAGATTTTTTAAAGCTAAGTTGTAATAAACTTTTTTTCGCGTTTTTATGAAATGTCGTATTTATAACAAAATGAAAATAGTATTGTAGGGATATTTATTATTAAACTCATTGTAACTGACATATACGAAACAAAATTTTTAACCACTTGCATTTCCGCAAATAACTTTAACCTCTACGGTCCTACGGTCCTAATCTAGTACAAAATTACCTCCGATGAAATAAAATAGAACAGAGTTACTTTTCTTTTATGTTTGTTCTATATTAAAACAAAAAACCGGCCAAGTGCGAGTCGGACTCGCGCACGAAGGGTTCCGTACCATTACGCAATAAACGGCAAAAAAATTACGTTTGTCGTAAGGAAGCCCCACTTAAATATTTATTTTATTCTGTTTTTAGTATTTGTTGTTATAGCGGCAACAGAAATACATCATCTGTGAAAATTTCAACTGTCTAGCTATGACGGTTTATGAGATACAGCCTAGTGACAGACAGACGGACGGTTAGCGGAGTCCTAGTAATAGGGTCCCGTTTTTACCCTTTGGGTACGGAACCCTATAAAGCCACTTCTGTTTTCTAATACCACTGATTAAAATTAAACTACCAATTTTGTATGGTGGGCCGCCAGAGCGACGATTTACGTTTGCGAAAAACAAATATCGGATCGTTGTTTATTTATTTATTGACACATTTATTTACACAGCATTACAGTTCACTCCCATACACCGAGAAACTAAATTTTAACTAGTTAACAAAGTAAGAATACACGAAATAAACATAAGAAACTAGATAAGGAGTTATATAAAAAGTATCAAAGTAATTATTTCACTTATACCCGTATGTAAAATATTTACAGAGTGGAAGCGTGGACAAGTGAGAGCTTAGTAGACATGGCGGCGTGGGAGCAGTGGGAGGCGCTCGACGTGCGCGACGAGCCCGACCCGCCCGAGCATCTGCACTGGCCCGAGCAAGAGGTAAAAGTTAGTAGAGATGACGACGTGGGAGGGGCTCGATGTGCGCGACGATCCTTCCTTAGGCACGAGTGTCGACGAATCCGAAACATGTCGCCAAAAGTGAATTAAAACGATAGTGAGTGAAACCTTAGTGATCTAAATATAGTTATAATAATTATAATTTTGTTATGATTGATTCCAGGAGACAGAAGTGTGCGGCCGCTCGCCCCCCTCGGCCCCCGCCCCCTCCCCCTCCGCCTCCGCCTCCCTCGTCACGTCGGCGGCCGGCGCGCTCGCCTCCATGTGGCGCGGCTGGACCAAATAACATACACACACACACATTGCACTACCCGACTCTTCTTCTTCTTCTTCTTTTAAAATTATGGCTTCAGCCCAGTGGGACTATTTCGCCAGTATCAAGGTATTGAGAGGTTTACAAACGACAAAAATTGTACGGTTGTACAAGACAGTGTACGGTGATTTGTTAGCTCTTGTAAATCGATAGCTAGTCTTTACAAGAAGCACGTGGACTACCGGCCGTTGACTCCAAGATGGTGGTTAAACGCGCTTCAAAATTAATTCTCCATTCACTGCACACTACCACATTAGTTTACTGTATAATAAGCTATCGATATTACACTTTAAACAATATTAATAAGCAAAAAACAAAGTAATTAATCACGATGCTAACTATCAAGATGGCGCTCGAACCGGAAGTCCTGCATGTTCACTGCACACTGCACTACTGTCTACCCGACTCCTATAACCTATAAATTCGAGTTTTAGGTACTGATCTGTCAGTGTCAAAAGTGACATTTCTTCAACCAGAAACGTCACTTTTGACACTGACAGGTCAATACCATATCGGAAACAGATCGTATAATTAAAACTCGAATAAGCCTGTAAATGTGTGTAATAGTATATCGTGATACAAGTGTGCTACGTTGGTAAAATTACAATTACACACGAGGTGATATTGTGCGCGCGAGCTGTAAGCGAGTGCGCAATAAGAATGTCGATGTGTGTAATGACCAATGCACACGCGTTTCATACGACGTTATTCAACACACTTGCGAGGAAAAAAAAGATACTTTCATATTAATCAAATTTTAATTGTTAAAACAGTTGCATCTGTCACACTGCCGGCCGGCCCTCGCTCGCCCCGGCCGCGGGCGGGGCGGGGTGCGGGGCGGGGCGGGGTGCGGGGCGGGGCGGGGTGCGGGGCGGGGCGGGGTGAGGGCGGCGGGCGGGCCGCGCACTGCGCAGGCGCGAGTAGCGCGCCGCGCGCCGGTGCCCGCCAGTCCGACCAATTAAAGAAGGCTCCCTTTCCATGCATATTATTAGCAATCAGTTACCTTCTTAACTTAGTCGGATAATAAAATGAAAAAGCACAATTATTGTTAGGCCAGGATTACACTCGTAAGTTTTACATACGTAAGTACGGGTACGGGTAGTAAGGGACACAGCTATACTACAGAATGAGATATGAATATCGTTATCTCATTCTAGCAAATAGCTTTGTCCCTACTTACGTAAGTAAAACTTACGAGTGTAATCCTGGCCTTAGAGCCTAAAAACGGTTCAGTAAGCACGTTCCGAGCGAGTGTGTTGAAAAAAACATAATTAAGTACTCTAGAATCATTTTCCATTCCATGCCTTAAATTATGACCCTGACGCGTCACTTTTGTGACTTCATTTCGATACATTTATTTTCACAGTGATAATTTGACACAAAATGACCGAGATGCTCTTGTTTCGAATTTGGAACCATGCCCCATGTCTTATTTAATAAATGTTAAAATGTAATTTTTGAATTTGTATTTTGTAAAGGACTCGGGACCCCGGCTAATTAAAAAACGAGAAAATGAATGAATGCCGAGCAAATATCAGCCTTATACGTTGACCTAATTCATATTCAGAATTACTGAGAGTAATTTGGCGTTTGCGAGCGTTAATTTAATGTTTTTATGAGATTAAATTATTTTCCACGGTTCTACCCCTTCTAAACTCTTTCAAAAATATATTTAGGTACAGTCAAGTGTAAAAATATGGGTGCATTAAACTTACTCAAAAATATGTCCCATAGTTCTACGAAACGTATACGTAAACGTACGAAAAAATTACAATCAGAAAAATATTTATTTTCAAACTGCTGTCACTCTAATTCTGAATATCATATTATGTCCTTATATGTTGTGTAAATAAATTATTTTTTGTACATTTTTTGTGAATTATTTTGAATGAAAATAAAACTTTTTTGTAAATCTAATTGTTTTAATTCGTCATTAACAAAACAGTCTTCGTTACAAATAAATACAATAGTTAATAAATAAAGTACAACCTAATACGACTAGCAAACAAATACCACACGGTTACATGACGTATTTATCTGCTTAGATAACCTTTTCACTGCTCGTCGACTAATACAATGGTCACAATCTAAATATTTAACTCAAACCTGTAAATACATTTATATACACACGTCAAACATTTTAATAAATACCACCTAACCATTCGTCGTGTCAAATTATGACCAATATAGGAGTCATTCGCGTGTAAAGGGTAATATGTAGAGACAATAAATCATATCAACCGCAAGTAAGTAGTAAGTACTAAAAATAAATGCATCGGAAAAGTTAAGTCTTGTACCAGGGGTCGGAAACCGGTATTTGCTCCATACAAAAATACCGGTATTATTACGTTCTTTTTCGTTCTTTTGTTTATAATTTCATTTTTAATGGGACGTTTTAATAATGCAAAATTGTTTCCTAAATACATGATTCAGTCCTACGTAATGAGCATAAAATAATTCAAAATATTGGACTATTTCGGGGTTTTTTAAAAATACCGGTTCCGAGCCCTGTCTTGTACAATATCGGAAACTATGGGTAAATTATCATTATGGTAACGATAGTCACCCATTTGCTTTTAACTTTCAAGTTAAAAATGGTAAAGCCTATCCTAAGGCCCATTCCTCGAATGGTGTATCCACTGTTTTTCGTATTGATACATGGTGATTGTGTGTTAAGGCATTTAATATTTATAATCACCGTCTATGCCTGCTGTACAATCAGAAGCTGGGAAACCCATTTCTCGAACGGTATCAAGGTAATATTAGTAATTGAGCTATAAAATCGTATTGCGTTTTCATGATAACGTTCTAGAAATGCTGTAGAGCAAGTAAACAATATCTTCTATCACTGTCGGTGCCTGCCCCAGCGCCTCTGGCCGTCAACCAACCCGGTGTGCAAGTGCTCCACGCGCTGCAGCAGCTCGTCCGCGGTCACCTGCCGCCGCGGCCGCCTGTACTCCGCGCGTTCGCCGGGAGATAGCTGCCGGGGGAGCCGACTGTACAGACGGGTCCATCGGACGTCCGGGTGGCTGGAGGGCTCGAAGCGATCGCGTGATGGTCTTGAGGTAGGACAGTTCTGGAATATATTGCATTAAATCAAATGAGTACCAAAATCCCTCTTTAAGGGCCGGTACAGACGGACTGCAACTGCACGCCGACTGTGCAGTTGCAGTCCGTCTGTACCGGCCCTAAGTTATTACATATTGTTGCCGATGAACCCAATTTCGAAACGCGCGTTATTTTAATCGATTTTACATGAAATAAGCCAGTTTTTCTGGTTACCTCCTAATCGAATGAGAGATCGATGAATCCAATCAAATTACTTTGGTTTCAACTTCATCTTGCAATGGACTTCTACCTAAATATACCGGAAGAAATGAAATAGATTTTCGGAAGTACTGGATTTGGAATTGTCGTAGTTACTTAGTAACTAAAACTTATAAAAATATCAAAATAATCTTACAAAGTCATTGCAAGACTGCTGCCTCTTCTTTCTTGTCGGCGGCACGGGAGCTCGTGAACAGCTTGCCATCTCGCTTCCGCTCTCCTGCTGCCTATTCGACACGCACTTGGAACAACTAGCTGTCTCGTTCTCCCTTGCTACGCAGCCCGCTAGGGAGCCGCTAGGCGCGTTTATCTCGCTGCTACACGTGGGCCTGAGTCTGCGGCGATACGTCCCGCTTTCACACTGTGACACGCTGCTACTTGGTTCTGTCTCGCTCTGGCTCGTGAGATCGTTTTGTCGCGTTCGAACACAACATTCCAATTCCCGAATTCTTAATTTCTGCATTTTAATTTTGTCTTGTTGTTCTCTGAAATACAACACGCAAGTTTGTATTATACAAAATGTTATATAGGTACTTAGTCCGCCGATTGGCAGCTTACTTAGAGATTTTACGGTACCTGGTCTGTTGTTTCTTCTCCCTCATCCACTGCCGGACACCGGCAGTCACGCGCCGCGACTCTTCACATAGCCGTGCTCCTCGAGCTTGTGCCTCCTCTAGACACGCTTGTAGTTCTAACGTTGAGCGCTCTCGCTCTCTGTAAACACCCAAAAAAACTAATTTTTGTACCACGACACCAAGCAGGTGCACGACTACATTAAAACCATGAAAATTATCGTTAAAAAACTGTTTGCCACCTTGACGATGACGGTTATTCACTTATGCCAAGAACCGATATGGCAGGGTCGCCATGTAAGGTGGAGGTTTGTGTTGAGTGATAACAAGTGTGCAGTGTATGTTTATTTATTACGACCAAAAACACTCGCTCTACTCCTCCTAATTCAATGAAGCCAAGGCTCTTCAATTCTTCACAGCATCGCAATTAGCTTCTATAGTATCTCTGACGTTCAGGTTATAGAGACTAACGATGAAATGAAATTCACCAGTATAGTATGATGAGTTACCTGCACCCGGCCTCCAGTTCTCGGCAGCGCCGCACGGAATGCTTCAGTCGCTGCTCCAGCTCTGAGATAGTGGCCTGACTCTTCAACAGTAACTCCGACCGCGACTTAGCTACTTCCGATAATTTCATCAATCCCTGAAAATAAAAACGAGATTTTAATGATTGTCAGAGGAAACTTTTCGATTGAACACACAGCAAGTTTACAATTTTCTCGTTATTCAAGACACAACCACTTTCTCGCCCAAGATTTAAATAAGGTTATAAGGTATAGTATATGTTATCTACATTTCTACAATAATGGTGGACAGAGACCGTACCTCTTGGACAAGCTTCTCAGAATGCTCAAGGTTTTGATGAAGGCCCCTGATGGTAACGTCCTTTGCGGCGCTCGTCTTCTGTGCCTCCAACAGCTCTGCTGTCTTGTCATCCAACAGTACTGCAACAAACAACTTTATTATCGTTTTACACTCAACAATACGATTATGAATCAACATTATATACTTTATATTACTATAAAATTGTTAGTTAGGCCAAGAAAAGTCTGCAGAGATTTTGACTAGCGGCAAGGTAGGTTTATATTCAAATTTCGTCAAGTGAACGAAAACTAGAGCTGGACGGAAACTAGCGCAATGACCCTAACACCTGCACTGCGTGTGCTGTCAAAATCTCTGCAGACTTTTCTTGGTTTAACTCTATCGTTTATTACTTTCGATTCTAAATACCAGAAATACCTTGTGCCTGTTGTAACTGCCTCTTGAGGGTCTCGCAAGCTTCGCCTCGTTCTTTACAAATATTTTCCACCTCTGCCAACTTTTTCACCGCTTCCTCAGTCTGTATCAATGAATCGTAATCAATTGCCTTATCAAACCTTAGTTAAATAAGACAATTTATTAAAAAAAAAACATACCTACATATGAATTGATATCCAAAAGTTGTAAAGTACAAAATATTATTTAATGTACAAATACATAAAGTACCTACAAAATATTATTGTTAAAACCTGCATCTTACCTCTCGTTCCTTTTCTTTCATTTGTTTTTCATGCTGCTGACTTAGTATATGCCGCAAGGACTCATCGAGATCTTTATTTCTTTGCCTAATTTGCTCTAGTTCAGCCTAAAATAGAAATCGAAAATTATTAAATCGCAGCATCAAAAGTTTTTATTGATGATAAAGTTATTATATTCACAACCTACCTCTAAAATTCTGTTTCTTTCTTTCAACGACGAGTTTTCTTCCTGTAGACCGCACGTACAATCAGTCTGTTAACAACAAAATATAAGGAACTGCATAATTATAACATTTTCATTTCATTCCATTTTTGATTTTCGTTTCTCGTACGATTGTGTGTTTTAATCATCGATGATAGCAGATCGCAGATGCTAAAAATTACATTTCGTTTGGCCGGTTTATTATTCAATCAGCCCAATCGAACTTAAGTTTTGAACAAAACAAGATGGATTGGCCATTAGAATTGTTATTATAGTATCAGGAATACAGAAACACAGTTTACCTATATGTTTTAGGTAGTCAGGCCTCGGCAAGCACAATTTCACCAATCAAAAATAACACAGAGCACACAGACACACAAACATACAGTAAGCATGTGTTGCAGTTGCCGCAGCTGGTCCAGGATGTCTGCGAGCTCCTCCCCGACATCTGGACTCTCCGACCCTCGCTCCCACATGCCCTACAATAAAACAACTTATAGGTAGGATGATGCTTTATTGTGTTTATTTCGATACTCATGTACAACACTGACCTAAATGTCCTACGTAAAGGACATTGAGTGTATAAAAAAAGTTTCATTGAAAAGCAAGTAAAAATTAACATGCATAGTTTAACTACCTCGAAAGACTGGAATGGAATGGAATACAAATAGAAGATTTTTCAAATGTCTGAATATGTCCTTTTTTTTAGGTCGCTTAATCTTACGAGGTTATAAGCAGTACAGTACAAGGTTAATACAAGTTTAATGATACAAAATATATAGGAAAGAATCCACATAATGTATGTTGTAATTGTAGTGTTAGTATCACACCGTTAGACGTTAGATGCTAGAAGTCTGGAGCAGTACCGAATCGTTGTTAGAGCTGTTCAAAAAGCTGGAGATCTCTGACTTTAAGCTCTCCACTTCCATAACCACGTCCTGAAAACAGAACAATCTGTATAATAAAATTAACAGCATAGTGAAATCATATCAAAGTTTTTTTAAATCATAATACTAGCTTCTGCCAGCGACTTCATCTGTGTAGAATGATAATGATGATTGATAAAAACTACCCTGTCTTTTTCCGGGCCCCAAACAATCTCCATACCAAATTTTATAGAAATCAGTTCAGTGTAGAGAGGTAACAGAGTTACTTTCGCATTTATAATAAGAGTATTTAGTAGGGATGATAAAAGCAAGCTTTAAAATTTAATGTGGTTTTGAGTTGATTCCTGACGACACAATTTTGTCCGTCTGTCGCATTTTTTCCATGACAAATCTCTTATTCTCTTCCGAAATGAAAGTAATTTTTTGTAATAGTTTTTGCTGTTTAGTGGAATCAACGCAGCTGCTTCCTAAATTTGCAAATAATTATACTTTAGCCATGTTTCAACTTTAAATTGAGATTTTTTAACTAAAACCCGTTTAAAGAACAGTGTATTTACCTGGCATTGTTCGATGGACCTCTTCTGCGTGTTTATGATATTATGTAGCTTCGTGATTTTGTCCGTCTTGGCCTTCTCCATCAACCGGACGTCCAAATACGACTTTCTGAGCATGTCAATCAACTCTTCTTGCTTGGCCGCCTTTAAGAACAGGAAAAAGTAGATCACACTTTCATGATAGAGAATATATTTGGTATTTTAGACGAGAATTTCTTTCTGATACTTTGCGTTTAATTTCTTGATTTCTAAAAATACCTACTAGTTCAAAGTAGGTCCGTTGTGTTTCTATCATCTGCTTAATAGTAAAGTGAATAAGAGTAACGTACAATAAAATCGCTGGAAGCGCTGGTGGCCTAGCGGTAAGAGCGTGCGACTTTCAATCCGGAGGTCGCGGGTTCAAACCCCCGGCTCGTACCAATGAGTTTTTTGGAACTTATGTACGGAATATCATTTGATATTTATACCAGTCGCTTTTCGGTGAAGGAAAACATCGTGAGGAAACCGGACTAATTCTAACAAGGCCTAGTTTCCCCCTCTGGGTTGGAAGGTCAGATGGCAATCGCTTTCGTAAAAACTAGTGCCTACGCCAATTCTTAGGATTAGTTGTCAAGCGGACCCGAGGCTCCCATGAGCCATGGCAAAATGCCGGGATAACGCGAGGAAGATGACAATAAAATCCGTTTATCCATTTATTGTACGTATGACTCTGTTTCTTAATTCACAGTGTATAGTTTGTTGTTTGCTCAGTATGTTGGTTATCTAGTATGTGTTTTGGTATGTGGTTTGGTTGTGTGTACTTGTATTGGAAATAAGACTCACATCGTAAAAACATTCGCGGTACAGCTCGGTGACGACCGCCAGGTTGTCTTCCAGGGTCTGCACCAGCTGCCTCTGCCCTTCCACTTCCTACAACACCACTCACACATCACAAACACCATGTACGATATTTTCAACTGTTTTAGTCAGTTTACTTTTGATAATTAATGTTTACATTTTATTTTTGCATATTTTAGATGTTTAAATCACTAGTTTATTGAATTTGTTTTTAATGAGGTTTTATTTAATTTTTTATTACATTTATGGATGGAATAAAAGACAAAAATAGCTTGTTTCTTGAGAAGCTAATGTGCACTAGAGTACCTAACGGACGATTTTTGCCAAACTCAGGGCTTTACGTAAGGTAATAAATAAAATAAATAATAAAATATATTTATTTTCACCTCACACTATTTATGAGTGTCACTTCAATTTTAATATCTAGGTATCTGGATTCCAGTCCTATACAAAGGACAAATGAAAATGATAGCTACTTAATTTTCTTTTAATAAATAAGACCGAAGTGCAGAAAGACCTCAGCGAACTCGGCGCCGTCGACTGGACAGAAACGGCTTTGGTCAGAGTAGCATGGCGGTCTTTGGTGTCGGAGGCCAAGATCCACGTCGGGTCGTCGCGCCACACCAGTAAGTAAGTAAATAAGACCAGATTATTCGATAATAAAAACGAAACAAAAGCTTCTGAGATCTAGGAAGATAATTAATGTTCATGTTACCCATGTAGGATAAAAATGTCTGACCTTAATTTCGGCGCTGATGCTGACATCACTCTTGTCAACCCGGCAGCTCTCTGCGAACTGCCGCAGCTGGCTCAACTAAAACACGTTTACTATCAACCATTGATGAACATGCAGTCTCCGCAGAGAAAGAGTTATTTATATATACCTTATTGGATTGGATTATTTGTAAAAATTTAGCCAAATTTGTGTTGATACAAAAAAATGTTCATTTCAGTCTTATTTGCTCATATTAAACTACATTACAATTCAATCAAAATATGAAAAATAATATAACGAATGAAAAATACAGTTAAATGTACGGTCGAATCGGTAATCTATTTCGTACCTTGTCACAGTGACAATTAATATGAATATCGCTATGGAGAGCTCATACTATTGTCACTGTGCTGTGACAAGGTACAAAATGGGTCCGAAATGAAAATGTGAGTGTAGAGACCTCTTGCGCCTTGTGGTCCAACTCCTGCCGTAGTTCGCTTGCCCGCTTCGTTAACTCGGCGATGCGGCCTTCTGCGACGCCCAGACTTGAGCCTTGTACACGTATCGTCTCCTCCTTGTTCTCCAACTAGACACACACACTATGTAGTCTATGTACGTATATTAATTAGAGTCAGACTAATTACGTCAAGTAGGGACCGACTTATAACGTTCATTCAAAGATTTAGCCTTTTGAATCCACAAGACTTTTGTAAAGGACATTTAACTGTTTTTTAGTTTAATTATGAAAAATCAAACAATAGAAAGAAGAAATGCCTAGACATTTGGGTACAGGCAATAGTTATTTGTGCAATAAGAGAGGAAAGTTGGTTTTTCTTGCGAGTGTCTATTTTGAGTCCCGAGAATGCGAAAGGTTCTATAATTGAATCTTGAGCGTAGCGAGGGACTCAAAAACACGAGATGTAAAATAACTTTGCTCTCGTGTTGCACACATAATTTTTCACCTCAGTAGTGAGAACATATTAAAGGTTAAAATGTATTTCGAATTACACAGAATAATACAAAAAAAAAGTATGAAGCTACTTTGTTTCACTATCTGGAGTGACGAAAGTAGGCTTGTTCGAGCTGCTGAGGTGAAAAAGCTATTTTAGGGAACAGAGACCACTTTTATTTTCTGTTTTTTATCCTTATAAAACAATGTAACTACATTAAAGTGTACCTGCATAATTTATCCTCAGTCAATTAAAATTTACACTTTAGACATATCGGAAATCATTCTTTATTGGGGTTTTGTACGGGCTTAAAAGTTTAAAGAACAGTATTTTGTCGGGATGGATTTTATAAACGACATCCGGCTGTCGAGTAACTTGTTATTTATTCCCAGCCCAAAATAGAAGTGTTTTTATGAGTTGTCAATTTAGTAACAATTTGGTATCCTTTATGGAAGCATACCTAAGCTACTGTAGAAAAAAGTAATTCCTTGTAAACTAAAGCCATTGCAAATTGCAACCTTTTTACATTTTAATGTGCATATTTGATAATGACATAATTTTTAATTTGAATAACTAAAAAAGAATTGTGTCACGCATTAATCACTCACATCTGTCATGGAAATAAAATAAGTCGCTCTTTTATATAATTTTCCGATTTTTATTTAAATTAGTAGAAATTACACGAAGAAAAACCACATTTTATTCATGGTCCTTCGAACCGGATATAGAGGGAAGTGCAGTGTTTTTTGAGGTTATGTTTTAAATGGCAGCTTGTGATTGCAGTTTTTTTTTCTTTGTTTTAGGAGCATAAGTAAAGCATACCTACTATCGGATCGTATGTACTATGGTATGATCTAACCTAAACTAACATCCGCCGCTCGCAGCGGCAGTGTAAACGGGGAATCAAAACCCTGACACGTGACCCGTGTATATGTATTTTCTCAAACATGCTATGTAATATTGATATTACGTTCTTTATATTAGGTTGGGAAGTATCACGTTTCAGGCGCGGCTAGACGAGAGATCTGTAATGAAATTTCATACAAAGTTGCAGGCCTAGGCCGGGAAGTGGCTTTTTTTTAATTTCTATTTCACATATAATTGTGGCACAGCATCACGGCATTCAGCCATTTAAACAAAACTATAAGCAATATTTGCTTTTTGGTTCGTTCATGACATTCTGCCAATACGCCTATTAAAGAAAAAACAATAAACGATATTTGATTGATATATATAGTTGGTCAAGCAAATCTTGTCAGTAAATAAGAACAAAAAAAACTATATTCATCCTTTTCTTTTGGGTGTTAGTACTAGTGTAAGACAAAGGTAGTATGATTCTCTCTGTCTATGTTTGAAATAAGACAGTCCTTTGACAAACTATATACCTATATTAAACGTTTGAGAAAAGCACTATACATACATCGGCGTGAAAACGGGTTGTCGGCCTCATAACTATCCGGCCTCACTACGTTCGGCCGTATATTCTATTCGGCCGGCAACCCCTTCCTTCCCGGCCTCTGTAGTAATGTACTATTATTCGGCACTATTATGTACACAACACATAATATAATACTTACAATCTGTAGCGTCGCGATGAGCTTGTCGCGGTAGTAGCGCTCGCATGCGCCCGCGCAGCTCGACCCGCCGCCGCCGCCGCCGCCGCCGCTGTCCTGCGGGCCAGGGCCGGGTAACGGGTAACGGGTAACGGTCACTCACAGAATACATAGGTACAACCGCATTATCAAGCGTTTATGAAGTGCGAAATCACCATTTATAATAGGTGCAGTCTGGCAAACCAATTTTGTGTAGAAAAAGGTGACAAAATTGAAAAATGTATAGACGCGAAAATTCCATCTCATACAAAACTTGGATTTCTCATACTTACCTAATACTACTGAAATATTGAGACATTAGATATTATTATATTATGATTTATGACCAAATAATCTACAAAAATGCATTTGTCGAAGCCTATATTTTCAGTAGGCAATGGGGAAACCTGCGCTTTACTAGTCGACAGGGTTTTTTTGAGAAATATGTAAGAAACAACAAACAATTAGCAAAATACAATGACCGTCAACGAAGAGAGTAACTTTTAGATACTTAGGCCCAGTTGCACCAACCACATTTAACAGACTGATTAACGTCAAACAGCAGTGACGTATGTAATTTCCCATATAATAAAAATTTGCGAACGCTTTAACGGTGACAGACGGTTTGGTGCAACCGAGCCTTAGGGTCGCAAACCGTCAGTCGTCAGCGTTAGAACGTACGCAAAATTTTATTGTATGAAAATATTTATAGTTAACAAATATTGATTGCCGTTAATCAGTCCGTCAATTGTGGTTGGTGCAACTGGCCCTTAGTATAATATAACTTATACGAAAAGAACGTATAATAAAAATTTCATAAACTAAGTACCGGTCGTAGGTAGGTATTTCATTTTAATTATTGAATGAGGTATATTACGCAGTTAATGTGTACAAAAAGAATTTGTCATATCTGTATTAAATTTTCATCCAATTAATCCACAGAAATAGAATCCTTTAATCGATTGCACTCACTTTAGTAAAGTCACTATTGTCTGAATCCACACACGCCAGCCCATTGAACATCATCGTCATCATCACAACAATCAACATAAACACGCACACGTACTCATCACACGACTCAACACACGTCACACCACACACGCCGCGCCGTCCGCGAACACACTGCCGAGCCCACGAGCACCGCCACTCAAAACAAAACAAACTTTACTTTAGAACCAAACTCAATTTCACTTACAAACCGTTAATATTTGAAAACTAGAGCGCAAGCGGAAATATTCTAAATTCAAACGTAGCGCTCTTCTTTAGATCTTCAATTCCAACCGTCTTTTGTTTCCAGCCAGTTCCAATTCGGTTTAATTTTGGAACGTCGCCGCGAGCGCACCCAACTGCAGCGGTAACTTTGCGCGTATTTCTGTCGATCTGTAAATAGGCATTTGGTGGCGGAAGCGGGGCGGTTGCGACCCGACTCGAGTAAAATCGTGACCTAATTGGCTATAGCTTGGCCAGGATACCTAGATTCGTTCTGGGAATCGGATTAGTCACGTCTGATTACGTGTCGAACTAGAAAGCTGCATGAATGTCCCAAAAGGAATATGGGATAGAGAGTTTAGGTATTAGGTGGTCTCGTTTGAGACACAAATACAACTGAATGTATTTTCCATTAAAAGTTTGTAAAAGTAGAATCAATAGGGAACTATCCATAGGCTACCTATAGGGCAAGGCATACAAACAAAGATAAAGAATATGAAGTTTCTATCGGTATGCAATTTTCCTAGACAGGCGATATAATAAAGCGCACTGATTAACCCCTCTGGTATCCCTGGTTGCGGGTATCCCTGGGCGACGGTAATTGCTTACCATCAGGAGACTCGTCTGCTCGTTTGCCTCCTATGTCATAAAAAGGAACAAGATGAAAATGCCTCTTTCCTCCCCATGTTTATACAGATTCCAGACAAAACGAGATAAACTGGTAGAACTTAAAGTACCTGTTTGAAATTGGGTGTTGACTAAATCGATAAACCAACCCATTCATACTATTCCGGTCAAAATATATGCGTTAGTCGAAAGTAACTGTAAAGTCACTATTTATAACTGTTCTATTCCACGTGAAAATATTGTTAAATATTTGACCATTTCTAAGTCTTATGTCAACGAGATAAAGTCCATCCATGACCATAATATATGTGTTGTAGTTAGAACATCAAAGGGATGAGAGGCACAGAACCTGACGCATCGTAGCGTAGCAGGAACTCCGATATTAGATCTCCTCGAGACGAATCATAATTAACGGAGAGTTCAAATCAAACTGGACTGTAAACAACTAAGACGTTGGTAATAATTATAAAGAGAAGCTCTTTGGTACCTATACATCAAAAGAATTGTAATTTAGTCCGATATTGCAAACAGAGCTGCCTTTTATGGAACGACGATGGTGGTTTAGGAACTTAATGTTCAGCGGTTTCGATTCCGGGATGATAAGTTGCATTAACCTATCATAGGACTCTCTTACTCCAGGGCTAAAAGGGGCTATGGCCTGAGGTGGCAGACAAGTGTCGTATCATGCGGTTAGTTTTGGTACGACTTAAAATTCGGCACTACCTTAAGAGAGTGCAGATGTCCAGATATGAATGTAGAATTTGACTCTGGACCCTTTTAGATGACTCTCAGTAAGAACCCTACCCTAGCCCGTTCGTAACACGAATTTTTTAACGATGCAAATAGCCAAGAACGAAAACGCGGAAGAAAAGTTGACGAAATCGTCGTGGAAGACATCCTGTCCTTTGCATTCATTAGTGTTTAGTAACAAAGCGCGTGTCGCGGCTTCCGCAGCATTTCGACACGCCGAACCATTAGGGAGATGGCGCAAGCCATGAACAATAGCGCCTACAGAAGAAAGTTGAAATATATGAAGAGTTAGGGCCCCTAAGACAAAACTGATTTTATAGCACGCCGTTTTTAGGCCGGGTGACTTATCAGAAACAACGTTAAAAACAGTAACAAATTAAATTAGGTAGTTGCCGTCAACACTACTAAAGTGGATAATACGAAAGTCCGTACTGAAATCATAGTGAACTATTGAACGATAGTACAGTGTACCTCAATGTCGCTACATTGATGAAAATAATAAATGACTGCTTCCCATCCGGCGGCTCGTCTGCTCGTATGCTTCCTATTATACATAATTAAAATTTAAAACCTCAAATTAAAAAAAATACATCTAAAAGTTCACTAACTTCCTTAATAATTATTATTAGTCTGCGCCCGTGGACTTTCTTAGGTAAGTATCGCGTATCGCTTGCATCCCAGAGTTGTTAAAAATATGTCCCCGCGGGACTCAGGCTCACCATTTCACAACACCATCCCAGCTATGTCGGATTGAGAAATGCATCGTTAGATGGACTACTAATTTTGGCCTCCGACGGGAAAAGGAGATAAGTGACTGCGCTTTTCTTAGATACTTAGGTCCGTTTTACTACGAGCGATGCCGTGGAAGTAAACAGGATACTTAATAACTAAAGTCCTTCTTATATTGTTGTTATAATTTTTCCTGATGTACTTTTGAAATTAAAGAGGTTTTCCTTATATTATATGAGAATCCCTGTATCTTTAAAGCAAAGATCACAGTGCTTAATACTCTCTAGACTCACTTGTTTTAGCCACTCGCGCGACATGTTTCGGAGAGCCTAGATCTCCTCTCCTTTTTCTTCAGTTTCTTCTTTATTTTATCATAAATCATAATAGTAATCAATAAAGTTACAAGAACAAGCAAGATATTCGAGTTACGATGTGATGACAGATGATGTGAGTGATGGATGATGTGATGGCATTTTCCCATGGCTTCTATTAGCCATTGTGATCTATAATCCCTTGGAGTCCCCTGGGATCACTCCGCTCGTGAACTGTTCAAGGATACCAAAATCCTCACCCTCCCGTGCCTATATATTCTCGACGTAGCCAAGTATGTGAGAGGTAACCTTGAACAGTTCCCGACGCGCGGTGACGCCCACAACTATAATACTAGGCGAAGAGGCGAACTGCGTCCACCACGTACGCGTCTAGCTAAGTCCAAAAAGTGTCTCCACTCAATAGGCCCTAAGATATATAACCACATACCCTTAGAGATTAAAACTGCTACTGGTAAAAGAGGTTTCGTGAATAAACTTAAGGCTTATGTCTGAAGCGTACTACTCTGTTGACGAATTTTTTGACGGCGTGCACTCTTGAACTGGTTCACAATCCCAAGCTATAGAAATATAAAATAAGAATTTAACTAACCATAATTAAGTGATATGATATACTTATATGAACTTACTGTAATCATTTAAAGCTATAAATAATAAATTTTAAATAATAATTGTACCTACCCGACATAATTATCTTATACCTAATATTATATTCATACTGATGTGTTTTGCTATGTAACTTAGATGTAAATAGTTGTAAATATGAAATACTGTATTTGACATGTAAAACTATGTTTTATAAAGGAATAAATGAATGAATAATAATATACAGTATATAAGTAGGTATGAGTTGATGCTATGATTTACCTGTGCGGGTTCATTTTTCTGCAACTTCATCACTCTGTAACAAAACTAAAATCAATTTATGACATTATTAATTCACACGTGATTTTCAACCTTACTGTGTTCACCAGTTAAGTTAAGTTAGTTCATAAGTTAAGAGTGTGGCTGTAGTACCATGTAGTCATGTGGAGCAGCTTAGTGGATCTTAACCGATGGTCCATGGACCACTGGTTCTCTGGGAGCACCTGGGGTGGCCTGCGATTTTATAAAACGAACACTCCATCTTGACTTTATTCGACATTATATTAAAGGTTAACTTCCGCACAATTTCTCTAAAAAAAATGTCAAGCACTTTATTTTTTGAGTTGTATCTTTAATATCACTGAAAGGTGAGGAACCACTGATGTAGAGAAACTTACATTCTCTGAGCATCATCTACGGTTCTGCTTGACCTATCTGCCACTTCGATCGTATCTAACATAGTGCTGCTACCTGGGCTGAAGGTAAAAAAGATGTAACATTTAGCAGTAGTTGTGTGTTAACCTTAATGGTCTGTGCACATAATATGCAGAGGATTATATATTTAATACTATAACTTGCAAAAATGCGTTGATCACCAACTTACATCGGTGCAGCGTTTTCCACCTCGAACATTTCATCGCTTTGGCTTCTATCAGCCCTTTCAGGTTTCTGTACTTCTTGGTCCCTCTGATGGTGATCAACTGTCTCCTCTTCTTGGTTGCCCTCGATACAATTGCAATAGTCACGCCTACTATTCCGTCGTAGTATGCTGACACTTTTTTTTAAATTATGTAAGTGTATTTTTGAACCCGACGGATTAATCGTTGGAAAACCATTTTCTACATTTGTCTGTAAACGCGGGTCTTCATGATTGGAAGTACAAGGCTGGTTCTCTGCTGTTTTGTTGATAAAAATGCTTATATAATCTTCACTTTTCCCCATGAAAGTCTGTCGTAATGCTTCCAACCCCCTCATAATCCCCTCAGGGGTGATGAACCAGCGATTGTTGTCCGATGAGGTCAACGTGTCACACAGTCTAGTGTCGTCGACAGGACAGAAACGAACGTGTATTTTACTTGACATATTCGACTCTTGTGTTGAGTGTGTATCCTCTAGTTGACTAGGTGTTACCATCGATTGATCCCATGATTGTATTTTTTTACAGGGACATGTGCTTAGGCATTCTGCTGGAGTTGGTATTATCTTTTTACAGGGACATATGCATTGGCATTCTTGTAAATTAAATTTCTCGTCGTTTTCTGATGGCCTCATGGTTTTTTTCATTAACTGTTCTGATCTCGTGTATTTGAGTTGACTATCTGAGCCAGTAGACTTGTCACAGGTTTTTGTCTCGCAATTGCAAGTACATTGGCATTCTTCGCAGATTATTTCCTCATTATTTTCAGATATACTTAAGTTTTCTGCTGGAAAACGACCCGGGCGAAGGTATGTTTTTTGGTCTTTGCAAGGACATTTACACTGGCATCGTTCTGTATTTTCTTTGTCGCTGTCTGTTGTTTCCCGAAGGTGCACCAACTCTTGATTTCCCTTTGTTTGTTTGGTTTGGTTCGGTTCTTCGGAACTTTGACTTTTTTCATATGAATTTGCACTCGTTTCATTTGGGGTTTTAGTGCTGTGTTCCATCTGTACATTGCTTTGGTTGAAAGAAGTTTGCCTTGAGTCAGCCTGTAGGTTTTTATTTAGACCCTTGGGACTAGATTCAGCTGTTGCATTTCTACTTTGATTTCGTGCACTTTTATTTGATCCAGGATGTAAAGTTTCAAGAATACTCGAACTAGTAGTCGGTATAATATATCTACTTTGGCATCGAGGAATATGATTTGATGAAAGATTTTGTCTCTTAGGTCTACGTTCATATTCCTGATTTCCGCTTTGATTCAGACTTGAACTGGAGTCATCCTGAGGATTCCTACTTAAGTTTCTGGGGCTATAGTCTGGTATTAAATTTTCACTTTGATTGAGAGGATTGTCACCCGTAACAAGCGGATGTCCATTTTGATTTCTGGTACTGGATTCTAGTGTTAGATCAAGACTGTGATTGAGTTGAGTTTGTGTGTGGTCTGGGGTGTCGAGCCTCAACGTGGTCTGTTCGTGGACGTTGGTGGCAGCTGCCTGATGGTCATCACAGTCACATGCAAGTAACACCTCGTTAGCTTCTGAATCATCGTCGGATATCGTTATAGGAGATTGTATCTGGAAAAAAGTTTCCAAGTGGATATTAAATTTATAATTAAGGTAACTCGATATATGTAGCTAGTGTAATAAATGTATGAAATTGATACAAGTTATTGTCGAGAACACATGGATATCTAATTGTCTACTAATTAGTAATTACTATAGGTTAATATACTCAAAAGAGAAGTAGCGCAGACTGGAGATAATGCCTGTGACATAGATTGTCATAAAAATAATAGAAGAAAAATTACCCGAGGTGGTATCATTGAAAATTGCGACTCGTCGGGCAGCTCAATGGTGCCGTTCGGCGTGGAAGTCACGACGCACGCGCACACACAAACATGCTACAACAAATAGAGACTTGATCATGATATCCCACTGATTATGATGGCTGTACACACTCGTAAAGAAACTCCGAGACAGGCCGAGATCGAGTCTGCTCTTGGATTGGGTCGGTTTTTTGCCGAGTTCTCCACGGGTGTGTGCAACTGTGTAACTACCTGCAATAATATGTTACACAACGAAGGCCGCAACAAAATCTGACACGATGTTATTTGTAGAGCCATAAGAGCGTGCCATATATTTTTGCTGCCTTCGGACTGTACACCCGCCATTACACAATCATGTAAATGGCGAGGCGAATGATGATCTTCGCATTTGACTAATTTAATGTACCACGGTACAAACAATTATGAGCTGCATTGAATTAAGAAAATGTTTTATAGTGAAATCAACATTGGTCCAAACATTCTACACAATAATTCTACGACTAAACACAAACCCACTGACCTGGCACAGAAAATTTAAAATTCCAATCAAGAAAACACCAGTAAAACTGAAAATCATATATCGAGGAACAAACTAGTTAGACTTTCGTGACAGCACGTCCTCATGAAAGGGGCGAAAATCCCCGCTGGAGTCGAGCTGGTCGGTGAGGGGGTGCGGGTTGTCAGCGGGAGGGGGTGGGGGTGGGGGTGGGGGAGGGACGTCGCGACGCCGCGGTCGCGGTTGCCTGGTGCAGGGCGCCGCGACCGCGGGGAGCGACGCGTGCGACATCGGTTGACCGAAGTTGTCTCCGCTCACGAAGTCAGACTTGGTGGAGTAGTCAGAAAGCTCTTTCTTCTTCAACTGTGGAAAAAAATCAATTAAGGAAATATTGATGGTATTTATGTGTTTCATCAGTTGCAATAAGTGGCAATCAATTTCATCATAATACGCCTTCAGAATGTGGATCTAGAACGATTGGTTTTTAAAGATAAAGCGGTGAAGTAGGTAGATTTTATGATGGCTGGTACATCTTAAAGCACATAGGTATAAAATGACAGATACATACGGACACGATGGAAAAATTGGCAGGATATATGGCTCGATCCTGGACGCTTCCCTCTTACTTCCGTAATTGAGCTTTTGCTTGACGCATCTGTCGGACCATCTACTTCATGATGGTCCTTTGCAAGCTTAACCCTGGCGTCGGGGCGCTCCACGTCGATGGCCACAATCAGCCGCCGCAGCGAGCTACGCTCCTCGATCACGACTGTAGCCAGGGTACAATACCTGAGCCTTGGCCTGACGCAGCTGTCGCACCATCTGCCTCACGATGGTCCTCTGCAAGTCGAGCTTCACCCGGGCGTCTCGGCGCTCCACGTCGACGGCCACAACCAGCCGCCGCAGCGAGCTCAGCTCCTCAATCAGCCCGAGGTTGAGCTTGTGCACGGCGCGCAGCTTCACGCCGCTCGACTACGGACACAATGACAAGGTTACAACCTCGGCTTCATTGAGGGCCGAACGACTTCTAGCAGATAATAAACTTTTAGAAAGTAGCGTTATGCATAATTTACCCATGAATACTAGTTGAAACAGTAGTGCAATGAGAAAAGTTACTTATAGCAGTTATGTTATGACAGTTTATGGCCCCAGGAAATTCAGTCATCTTTGTCGTATCCAGAGGGCCTCCAGGGGCACTTTATTTATAAGGCAATTTATCCCAAGCTCTCTAAAAAAGAGCCCAACTAAGACAGGATACCTTTATTCTTTATTCTTTATTATTCTTTATTCTTTATTCAAACAAACACAAGTATAAGTTTACAGCGACCTACGCCAAGACACTTATACTGTTAATACATAGTCAGTATCATAAACATGTATACATTTTTCGAACTACGAGTATCTCTAGGAACTTAAATTAAACATACATACTACAAAGTTACATAGGTAGAGTTTAAAAAAATCCTGACACTACTTTGTAAGGACGGCCACTTGTCTGCGAATATGTCTGCGTTTTGGATTGAAGCTAAGAAGTTATTTAGTAATTCTATTGCTCGGTACGTGGGTGCGTTTGAACCGTGATAGGTGCGGACATTTGGATATGCGAAAAGGTTTCTGGCTCTACGTGCGCTACGCCCTACTGCAGCTATGTAGTTGTCTGGGGTAAAAATACGCATACGCTCCAGAACAGATGGGTTGTCAATTTGATTTCTTAGAAGTAGACAGTAGTGTAAGGCAAGCGTAGTTACATACACCAAACTAATGGCTGGTATTTAACTGATAGCCCAAACGAATTATAACACGACACCGATAAACATGACGTACCTACATAGTTAAGTTAGGTTAGTATACTTCATCAAACAAACCGTTGTTGGGAAGTGAATATGCCAGAATGACCTTTATAACAAATGTTTCCAATATCTGCTGCGCGCTAGAAGACGCGCTTCAGCAGCGCCTCGGAACGTATATGTAGAAAATGATTCTAAATGAAAAGTATAAACCTGCAGGCTGATCTCCATGTTGCGAATGCGCTCGCGGTACTTGCCGGCCTCCTCGCGCACCAGCACCTCGATGTCCTGCACCGGCACCAGGTCGCCGCACTGCATAATAGGTAATAGCTAGCTACGGTTTCATTAATTATAAGTAAACATTCAAGTCAGTGGAGCCCCCGGCCCCCGGCCCCCCGGCCCCCGGCCCCCGGCCCCCCGGCCCCCGGCCCCCGGCCCCCCGGCCCCCCGGCCCCCCGGCCCCCCGGCCCCCCGGCCCGCACTGCTGAACTATTAGCTACGGTTTCTAGTCAATTGACTGGAAGTGCACTCTGTGATTTTTTTTCTATCGAGCGAAAGTCAAAAACTCAGGATTGGAATCACTCGAAGAAGAAAGCTCTGAAGTCCCTCGAGAAAGGCCTCAAGATTGCTAATTAATTTTATGGCAACCATATTGTGATCCTAAAAAGCGCTTAGAATTTTTAAAAACTCCGTTTTCTGAACCTATTGCACCTTAAGGTCGCATAAAATATTAAGGTATAGTGTATGTGGCTGTTTTTGGGAAAATTTTGGAGGAGCCCTATATCCGCTTTGATATTAAAGTGGCAATTGACTGAGATTAGGTAAACAGTAAACTGAAGATAGATCAATGTTTGGACCAATGTTGGGGGCTTATTATGGAGAGCAATGTAAATAAAACATATAGGAAATGGCACAGCATGCTCGCAATAGTTCCCTTGGCGCCCATGTTGCTTTTCCTTGACTCCGATCTAAGTAGATTGGACTAATCATAATCAACCGATAAACTAAACTTACCTCGGCTCCCGTGCAGCACATGCCGGCCATCACCTCGGCATCTTTCATTTGAACATTGCTGAAATAAATAAGTAGGTATTCTATTTAGGTTCGATAGCAAGAACGCATTTTCAATAGAGTCGACTTGAAACTCGTCCAAAGTATTACACTTTGGACGAGTGATCGAGGACGAACGGTCAGAAGCATGTTACCTAAAGTAATTAAACGGGAGCCTTTTAATATATTATAGCATTTGTTTCAAAGTTAATATTATATATTTAGCTTTTCATTATAAGATCCAGAGACCATTATATAGTTATTGTCTTTATTTTTATGTTTTCGAAAATTCTCATTACTTTAAGCCAACCCGTTAAATATCTGTCTCCACAAAAAATACTAAACAACTACAGTACTGAAATGATCAATACTAACGGCTTTCCCTCGCCCCTCACCCTGGCCATCGACTTTTCGTATTGCTGCAGGTCCTTCTTCAAACTTTTGATCTCCCTGAAAGTAAACAGTTGAAGATTGTCAGATCTTATGAAGTAGGCCGAGTAGGTACTCGTACACCGCAATTCTTCGTAAACTCGCCAAATTAGTTTGCAACATTTGTAGTCTATCAGCGAACGAACTAAAGACTCTCGAGAGGACACACTAGTTACCTGTCTTTCGCTGTTACGTCGTTCTGTAGCGATTCGTTGACTAATGACAACTCAAGATTCTTATCCTGTGTTTCCATGCCATTGTAGCTCTGAAACAAAATCGCAAACTGTTAGGTTACTTTATAATTATATATGTCAATGCAGAAGATGTTTGAATCTACTTACTATCAATAAATATAGACTAACCATGTTCACAGTACGAGTAATAAATCGGAATCTCACTGAGGGTGAGGCACACCGCACACGCTCCGCACAAATCGATTACCTAAATACCTAACTAAGGTGGTTCGGGAAATTGTTGATGATATATTATGTAACGCCACGATGCACTGTGCGCCGATTTCAAGTCAAATCTTTATTTACCTATGGTATTTACACGCTTACGCTACATTCATTTACCTACTTACTGATACAGAAATCACATAGGAAACTGAGCACGTGCATAAACTGAACGAATGAATTTATTTTTTTATTATTAAAAGATATTTCCAGTTTTTGTTCCCAGAACAATAAACGGTTGATTCAAAGCGAGCGAGCCTAAAACTATTTTTTTAAATTCATGAGCACCAAATATCTTACCCCCTAATCCTACCGACAGTACCGACTGCGCCATATCAGGTTATATTACACATAAATTATCATTACCGAGTTCAAATGCCTTTTTCTATTGAGCTTTGCCTGCCTACATAGATACAGTTCTAATTTACGCTCACGTTCTACTTGAAAGGTTCTCTGGCTTCTCTTTGGATAAAGGCAGATAAAATTAAACACGTCGTCATAACAAAATATATATATAATACATAATACCAAAATAAGTGCATCTCAAAATATAATGGGTAATTATAAACGCCTGAACTGCAGCGGCCCGCTCGCCGGGTCGTCGCCGGAGCCCGAGTCGCCGCCGCCGTCGCCCCTCCGTAGCGACAGCCTGCGGGGAAACACTGCGTCAGTTGATAGACCAGCCTTCAAACCGAGGTCATTAGTTACGTTACGACCCAAGGGTGTCCAAACTTTTCGACCCAAGAACCTTGCCAGGCCTTCGGATCTTCCGCTTTCTTTTAGCGGTCCGATTTATATCGTCTTTGACCCTTCCGATTCATTGCCGGGGGCCAACAATAAGAGCTGGAGTTTTGAACGGCCTGAGTTGTCATAAATTTAGAAACAGATTTAGTTAAACGTTATTAAAGCTACAAAGGTAGATTCGTGGGAATTAAGTGATATTTTTTCTAAAACCAAAAATTCATACACTGGTTGCAGAATAAGATAATTTTAGCAGCAGAAGTAGTTACTTGTTTCATTATTATTCAGGGAAGTCACCTTACGAGTCATCGGAGACAAATATGTGTGTGTATGTCGTCGGTCGTTCAGAGGAGCCACTCACACAAGCAACGTATACTAGATAACAACCGTTACAGTAACTCACCACCCATCAGCGCCGAAGATGTCGCTGTGTGTGACCTCGAAGAAGTGTATCCCGTCGAGCGTGCAGAGGTCTAACTCCCGGAGCCGCCGCAACACCTCGACGAGACCGCGCAGGTCCGAGTCCTTGCGCGCGAGGCGGCGCCGCAACACCGCGGTCTCGGCGCCATACTCGCACTCTATCTGCGGTGCGGAAGGCTGACGATGACGCTTCAAACAGACCACACTTTCAACAATCACAACGTCTAAATATACTTATCGCATAATTTAATATATATTGGTGTCGTAGTTTTAACTTGTACTTTAATACAGTTGGAAGCGCGAAGGGGAAGTTCTAAATTAGGTAAACCTAAAGTATACCTAATTTAGTTTATCTTCGTTGTTATAAATCGACAATCAGAACCAAACTACCGTGTTGACGATAGAAACTACTAGAATTGACTCTCTGACTTTTAAGGGAAACACGCGCATATATGGTCCGCTCACTGACATTCTAAAAATCTAAGCATCTAAGGAAACACGCGTGGCGAGCAAGGTGGCGACTGGCTAACGGTAACGGTCGCCATGTACGGATGGATGTTTTAATAAATGAAATAGAATATTGATTACAATACAATACAATCATTTATTAATAAAATTAAAATTACATGTGTTTATTGGTCAAACACAACTTACAGACTTAATGCGATACATGATTGATACATATCTTATATTATAAGTGCATAAGTAACTCTACATGTACCTACACCACAAGATTCTGCTGTGAACATGGTTAGGAAAGATTTTTATTTTTTATGGAGATTGTGACTGAAATAAAGTTTTCAATTTCATTTTATTCCGTTGTGATATATATCTGGACTTAGTTCTGCAAACGGGATCCAATCCAACCCAACTTAATCTCTATTAAATTTTTTACTTCACGTTTTAACACTATGGTTCGATTTTTAATCTATATTGTGAGGTTGGTCTTATCTTTGTTTTTTGGCACTATATGCAAACCATATAGCAACAGCGCGGCTATTGTGCAGTTAAGTCACCTCATTTAAAATTAAACTGCGCAACTAAGTTGATACGATACGAGGAGCGCTGCACCTGCCTTAACATTAATTTTGGTCAATTGGAGGGCGTCCTACCAGGTCAGGTGGCTCCCCCACACTCTTACCTCAGCGTGCCTCCGCCGCTCGGTCTCGGCCCGACTAGTGCTTTCTCGCTCTAATTCCTCAACAGCCCGGACGAGGAGTGCGTTCTGCGCCACCAGGTCGCTCACCCACGACCTCAACACACGCGACTGCATCTGCATACACACATTATATGAAAGCACGAAAAATAGCCTGTCAATAGATAAACGGCTATAGGACGTGCGAGAATCCGCATATATATGAAGTTTTCCTACATTGCCTCTTTCGCTATGATTTCGCAATAATCGTATTCAAGAGACTTTTTTGAACAGAAAATTACAGACGTTCATAGTAGATGTGGTGTATATAGTAGGTAGTAGGTGTGGTGTAGTGTGGTATTGTATTATGCATATGGTATGGTATTGGATCAGTGTTGGGCCCTAAAGCTGACGGATGAAAAGAGATTGCATGTAGCGGAGATGAGAATGTTAAGATGGATGTGTGGCGTGACGAGAAAGGATAGGATAAGGAATGATTATATAAGAGGAAGCCTGAAAGTAGCACCCATAACAGAAAAAGTGTGTAAGTAAGTAAATGACGAATGAAACTAAAGAAGACCATGACGAAAAACAAATAAGACATATTAAGAGAAAGAACAGTTGAAGAATATTGCCAAAGAAGATAGTGACAAAGACCGAACAAGACGAATAAAGAACGAGTGACTAATACAGAATGATACGAAATCAGAAATAAACGAAAAACTAATGAGACGAGCGATGCTGATACCGTCAGCAATGCCTGAAAGCTATTTCTAAAGCTAGCTTTTATCAGCTTCTATTGAACCTTACTTGCACTTTATCCGCTCCCCCGACCCTCTCGACCAGCTCCAGCCGGTGTTCATACGCTCGCTGCACCTCATTCAGCACATCGAGCGTGGCTCCGCTCACACACACGCACTTGTCACATTCCACCACGTTCTCCATTGTGCTACGATTTACTTGGTTTTCACATCGTGGGCGACGGGCGGACATCTTCTGACAGTTGTCAGTCGCTGACAGATTTGTTCTTTTGAAGAGTCCTCGAAAAGTTTGTTATTGATTCGTTAGTTATTATTCTGAGTTCGTTGATTACTGAATTCCGCACGAAAGAGTTATAAAGCTGTAAGAATTAAAAACAAAAGAATCGAGATATTCTTTCCTGATAAAACCCGAGAGAAAAACATCCTACCCTACCAAAAATATTTTATTTAAAAATAGCGGCCAGGGCTCACTAACTTTTACTGTAAAAAAGTTATCAGATCTCAGCAAAAGCCAATCTCCGAAGCCCTGACTTTACTAACCCTACACCTTGGTTTTAAGAGTTCCCGGCAAGCTCGGCCGAATTGCACCTTCTCGTACACACGTAGTTCCGCTCTCATTTTAAAACTACGTATTGGATTGTAATGAAACTTTGCACATACAATGACATGAGGTATATCTAGGTCTGAAATTAGTTTATAGCTCCAGTTTATAAAACAAACGAAATAGAGCAAAAACAATGTCTTGTATGAAAAACTTAAATTCGCTGTATTTTATTAACTATGGTATCTGAAGCTACATAAACTAATTACAGACATATAGGTAGATATACCTTATCCTATTGTAAGTACAAAGTTTCAGAGCAATCTAACTAGTCGTTTTAAAATGAGAGCGGAACTACGTTTGTATGGAGAACCGAGTTTGCCGGAGACCCTTAAAAACTATGGCTTGGCCGTTTCGTCGAACTTCTATTGCATTATCACAATATTGAAAATATAAATTTTTACCACATGTGCCACACTGTCCGATAGACTTACATGCGGTAGTAATTTACATCACAGGACTTCCTGACAAGTAGGTATAGGTATGATGTTATTAGTATACCTAGATTATATCATATATATATGTCCCGCCCGAGCTACCGAAAGCTTCTATAGCTAATACTTGCAACGCTCGAAAATTTTAATTTGAAACTCAAATTGCGGTTTTCCTCTCTTTTTTCTAGCAGCAAAGTATGTTTATAAGAATTATAAGATTACAAGTTATTGAGGTAAAAAAAGTAAAGACTTAACAGTGTATATAATTTATTAAAATAATATTTTGGCTGATTCTTTGTACATTACGGGTTTACAATAATATACACAAATAAAAAACACTACAAAATTGAGTGCGTTATCTGGCGGTCTAGCATGAGTTGCGTGCATACATAACGAAACATACATCACAAAATTCTACATTGAGATTATAAAAATGACAACTTACATTATAAGCTCGGCAAGTTTCACCAGCCGAAAAAAAAACACCAAATCCAAAGGATATATCCTAAAATGGACCTTATTCTCGCCTGAACAATATATTGACATTCATGGACAAAAGAGCTTACAGTTTTTTTAATCGCTTTAAGCTTAACATATATCCTTATATATACATATTTATACATAACGAAACATACATCACAAAATTCTACATTGAGATTATAAAATCGACTACTTACATTATAAGCTCGGTAAGTTTCACCAGCCGAAAAAAAACACCAAATCCAAAGGATATTCTAAAGTGGACCTTATTTTCGCGTAAACAATATATTGACATTGTTAGACAAAAGCGCTTACAGTTTTTTTTATCGTTTTAAGCTTAACATATATCCTTTTAAACCAAAGAGTCTGAATTAGAACCCGTTTCGGTTTAAATAGATAAAATAGTGGTCACAGAACACAAATCACAGTATAATATATGTATTACTATCATCTAAAACATATTCATATTCTTTTATTTAGTATTGATTATACATTGTCAATATAAAAAAAACAGTAGTAATATGCTAATTGTACAGTTAAGTCATATAAATCATACAAAAAAACTGTGTTCAGGAACAAACCTAGGCACTTCTCATTGTCTTCAAAGCTATTTTTAAATGAGAAGTGCATGCATGAAGTAAATGCTAGTTGTACATGCAAAATCGGTTCATAAGGCTAGTTACACAATACAACAATTTTTTTCAAGTAAAGATATATATATATATATACGCGATAAAAACTACGCCGGCTCCGACCCTTTTTTTTCTCGGTGTGGGAATGCTGTTTCGCATCGTCCCCCTGGGGGTATGTGGGACTCTCACCTCCCGGCTCTTTCCATTGAGAAAAGAGGGGGAGGAGCCTACCCACTAAACCAACATCCTGGGGGGCATCCTGGGATCGCGAACATTCTACCACGACGCCCCCGAGGGGGAGGAGGGTCGAAACGCTTTGACTCTCCCCCAAGGATTCGGAAACCTTCATTTTGGAGTTGGTTAAAACGACACATAGTATCAGTACCAAGAGGTGTCAAGTGTCTAACGACTCCCGAGGCTGACTGACGTTTCATCACATCGTGATTATAATATAAAGTTGTAACTACTGAGGTTATTTGTTATTTGGCACTAGGTACCTACCTTTAATCTCAAGCGATATGTCAACGATGCACCCACGTACTTAACAATAACTTACACAATCCCGCTACTATATATATTCTAAGCTCGATAGGTATTTTAATATCCATACTAATATTATAAATGCGAAAGTGTGTCTAGACAGACACTCTGTTACCTCTTCACGCTTAAACCGCTGAACCGATTTAGTTGTTTGGTATAGAGATAGTTTGAGTCCCGGGGAAGGACATAGGGTATTAGCTTTTAGCCCAGAAGTCATCCTTTAAAGGGGCGAAAAAGGTGGAGGGGGGGGGGGGTTAAGTTTGTATGGGGAATCAATAAAAAGCAGATTGGATAAAAAATAAGCTACCCAAATTACTAACTCCACGCAGACGAAGTCGCGGACGAAAGATAGTATAAAATAAATGTAAAGACAGTTAGGTACATTCAGTTCCATTTTTGCATTGAATTAAAGTATCAATGTCATTAAACAAAAAAAAAACGCTTAATCTTAATTTGCAAGACCGAAGGGATCCGTGAACAAAGTCGTTGTACGGAGCACTAACAAACAATCATCTCGGGATTACGGCAACTGACAATTGATAACGAATGAACAAATCTGCAAATATCTTAATGCGTTTTTGATAAGAAAGGAGAGGAATTAACCCAATATTACTTGTAAAAAAACATGTTATCTTTTACCGACCGTTGATAGGACAATGATAATATTGCTAGATTTACATGGAAACATGTGTTTACTTATGTGACGCCCCTAAAATTGTTTGCGGCCATACGCTTCGACAACCGCTTACCATCGGGCGAGCCGAACATTTCTTCATCAAAGTATCACCGAGTAGACTGATCCTTAGAGTAAATTCGTAGTGTTACAGCATGTAACGATAGTTTTAAACCAGAATCGAACCGATGGTTATTAAAACTTATCAAGGAATATTCTCACTCAAACATAAGGAACTTTACAAAATGCTTAAAAATAAACTCTTCTGTCAAACAGTTTTGTACTAAACAATTAAAAATAACAACATAACAAGTAATCCTAATACTACACCCTACACATAAAGTAGTAGGGTAGGTAAAGAGCAAGTTTCCTCTTCACTCCTAATGAGTTTCCTCTTCGGGCGCGGACGAAAGCGCCTCGACGGCTGCCGTGTCGATGGTACATCTGAAAAGATACAATTTTATGGTCAGTTCTGTGATTGGAGCATTGTTGAAAATAAATTCTTTTTTCAACAGTTTTACTTTAAATAAGACTATAATATAACCGCGAAAATCTAAGTTCGCAAATTGCGGGAATTTTTCTCTGTTACTCTAATTACGCCTTCATTGGAGTAAAAGAGAAAGATCCCCGCAATTTGCGAATTTCGGTTTTCGCGGTAGCCCCTCGGATTTCGCTGTGAATTTGTTTTATTTTCTTAATTTGGGAATTAAAACAGTAATAACGTTATAATTCATGGATAACATATTGAAAAGCAGAGAACCCAGTTTTGACCCTTGCGGTACCCCTTAAGCCTATTTCGAATTGAATAACTACACGCCTTCAATAACTACATTCGGCCTGTTTTCCCTCAAACAACCTTCAACCTTGTCGACCTTCAAACAATAAATCAATATTCCGAAGAATAAATGCAGATTTTCCAAGAGTATGTCATTATTGACTTCGTCAAACGCCTTCAAAAGGTCAGTGCATATTACCAAATAATTTTAGTCAATATCAGAAACGCGAAACGGCCAAGCCACATATTTTGAATAAGGGGTAGAGTTAGAAGCTTGGCTCTATGCATTATGTGCGATTGCCAAGTCATTATATGTATTAAAAATTAAAGATATCTAAAAAAATTATACGGTTTTAACACTGACTAAAATAACCGACTTGGTATCACATTAAATACATCTGAAAACTTTTTTGTAGTAGAAAAATTGCGTTGCGAGACTTGCATCTTTTTACATGTAATGTGTTGCGAACGCAACCTTTTATTTGTAATGCAGTAGCTAAACGCAGCCGTCGGGCTCGCTTACTATGCGGAGGCTTATTTAAATGCACCAATAGGAGCGCTCCACATAACCTGTATCGCGGCCAATTAGAGGCACCTAAATTTAGACTACCATTTTAACATTCAAAATTAGCTAAATCACTTTCGCATCAGCCTCCATACTATTACCACCACTTCTACACTTTTAACCGTTTACGTCAACTGTACCTTGTAAAGTAACCAGCACCTATTGATTATAAGTTTACTTCAAATCGAAGTCTTTTTATTTGTCGTCGAGACCTGCACGGCGGCTACATATGAAAAGACTTCGATTCTAAATTTAGGTGCCTCTAATTGGCCGCGATACAGGTTATGTGGAGCGCTCCTATTGGTGCATTTAAATAAGCCTCCGTATAGTAAGCGAGCCCGACGGCTGCGTTTAGCTACTGCATTACAAATAAAAGGTTGCGTTCGCAACATAATGTTTTGGTGGAATGTAAAATTTGGAACCCCTGTGTTACCTTCTACACTGTACAGTAGTCCTCGCAACTCGTAACCCTGGTGGGGTGGTGGGGGGATGGTTCAGTAGAACTGCTTGAGCTGCTCGTAGGAGAGGAAGAAGATGATGTTCCAGGGCCCCATGCGCAACCACGTGGGCACGAAGCCCTTGTACAGCGCCAGGAAACCCTCGCTACGCACCGTCTGCCACGTCACACAACACAAACATATCATCTTCTAAATGAGGAGGATGTACTGGAATACTCAAGTATGATTACAACAAATTGCAAAAAATAATAACACGATATCGCAAAATTCGCAAAATCTCCTAGTTATAGCCCGGAAGCGCTCAATAATGGTCTTCGATCAAGTCTTTTTTCGTTTTAGTCCAGCTATTAATGAGTAAAGCGGGTCAAACCTACAAAGATTATTAATATTGAAAGAATGTGTTACTAATAAATTATTAGTAATAATCTTATTTGTCTGTTTCGAAATTAGGTCTTACAGCAACCTAAGCCTTTTCTCTAAAGAAGGGCCAATTAGTAGGTATAGTAGTTGCGTACCCGTAAAAAGCAGTCGATGGTGCCGGTGTATATCTTCTCGGACGGTCTGCTGACGTGGCCTATCACTTTTCTTTGGTTCATCATTCTCGTCTGAAATACCAAATGGAACAATTAAGAATTAAGACGAACTAATACGAATACCGCACGCACAGTGCAACAATAGGGCAGTACTTCGGAGCGGCTGTGAGGTTGTCGAGAGGCGAGTCTGCGGTAGTCAGATCCCGGTGATCCGTTCAGCAGGCCGCCGGCGTAATGACATTTTACTCTTCCAACCTGGAGCATATACGTAGGTCCCGCTCTTGCGACTCCACTCTGGCCGGCCAGTCAAGGCAAGCACATAGGCGAGGGCCAGATGACAGGGCCCTCTGGAATAGGGGTCCGCGGTGTCGCCACTCACCGTCAGCTCGCCACAAGCTGCCCCCGCAGGATTGCTATTATTATAATTTGTATCTCCTTGTGGACTTCACTGGCCTATAAATCCCGGTCTATTGATAGGCTCGCGTAAGGATATTGATATACGACGTAGAGGCCCCTTGGAGAGCTTAAATGTCATGTAGAACGCCTGCTGAAACCCGTTCACAGGTGCAACAATAGACACCCATGAACCGGTCGCAGCAAGCATTGGGACTATTGTAGAAAGAGTGAACAGTATACCGGTATTGTAAAGAAGTCCGGACACCTGCCATAACAATGTTTTCACAAGTTATCGAGGCAGGCGGTGACTCGCCGCTGACTAGATGGGCCCCTGAAACTGCCGTCGTGAAGACGACCAGGAGCAACACCGGTGTGAGCGGCTCAGGGGTGTCGAGAGGTGTGCGCCGCTTTCTACCCAGTGGCTGTTACCAGCCACTGTGCCAACTCGCGTCTTATGCATCTTTCACTTCCAACTCTGGAGCATATAGCTCTAGCGACTCCTCTCTGGACGGCCAATGAAGGCAAGCCAGAGCTGAGAGTCCTGCGGATCCCCTTGGGGTCCACTCCGACCGACGAAGACACGCCGGAGACGGAGACCCTGACTGACTTTCGGGAGCACTCGGGTCCGTGAATTGTATATTTAATTAAATAAATTAATATTTACAAATATTTAAAAACATTTTTTATATAAATGTTATTAGCCTAAATTATACCAAGGAGGATATAATTAGGATAGAGCGGTACTGTCATAGTAAATTTTGTAACCACAGTAAATTCACTGCCATCTGTCGACACACGATTAAATCTAAAAATAAAAATATCAAAAACTGTATTTATATATGGATAAATGTTTTTTTATTTGCAATATTTGCATTAATTATTTTTATATTATTTTGACCCATGTCGTTTCACTGATATGCGTTAAAATTGTTAAATAACAAACGATACCGTCAACGCCATCTATACGAGAGTAGGCCAAAGGTAGTGGCGCCATCTGATCGAGAATCAAATTTTCTTGATTTTCGAGGCACGTTTTTTCCTTAGACTGTATCCATCTACTACGGAGTTATATCTATTTTTAATTATACTTATCGACCACTAAACAAATATGACATGAAGCGAAGTTACCGGCAAAAACTTGTCTATGCTGAAGGCTTCATGTAGGTATAACTGATTAGACTGGGTTTTTATTTCGGTTACCGGTAACAGAGGTTAACTCGATCGGATACGGTTACCGAATCAAACGATAACCGATACGGGAGGGGTTTTAATAGCCACCTCTAAAATAAGCCTACGGAAAACCCCGGTTAAGGTAACCGGCGCGGCGCCGGTCCCCGGACTCACCCTGATCACATCCAGCGGCGTACTGGCCACGGCGCTGCCCAAGCTGGCCAGCAAGCTGGACGCGAAGTGGTTGAAGGGGGTGTCCCCTAGAGCCGGCAGGAAGCGCTTCTTGCAGGCGTCGTAGACGGGCAGCTCCACGGCCGCGATGACGGCGGCGCGCTGGCTCGTGGCCCCCGCGCCGCGCCACAGCCCGCGCGCGCCCTCCAGCCTCCACATCTCCGCGAAGCAGCGCACCAGCGCGCGCTTCTCCGACCCCATCTGCAATGGGAAATGTACACAGACACGTCGGATACGTCCCCCCCCCCTCCTCCCCCTACCCCTGCCCATAGCGCTGGAGAAGCCGCCCGCGAAGGCCGCGCAGAAGGTGTTGGCGGGCAGATGTTATGTTAGAGCACAGGTGAGTACTTGTACCTGCATGCGCACTTTGAGCACGTCGGTAGGGTTGGCTATAGCGCTGGAGAAGCCGCCCGCGAAGGCCGCGCAGAAGGTGTTGGCGGGCAGATGTTATGTTAGAGCACAGGTGAGTACTTGTACCTGCATGCGCACTTTGAGCACGTCGGTAGGGTTGGCTATAGCGCTGGAGAAGCCGCCCGCGAAGGCCGCGCAGAAGGTGTTGGCGGGCAGATGTTATGTTAGAGCACAGGTGAGTACTTGTACCTGCATGCGCACTTTGAGCACGTCGGTAGGGTTGGCTATAGCGCTGGAGAAGCCGCCCGCGAAGGCCGCGCAGAAGGTGTTGGCGGGCAGATGTTATGTTAGAGCACAGGTGAGTACTTGTACCTGCATGCGCACTTTGAGCACGTCGGTAGGGTTGGCTATAGCGCTGGAGAAGCCGCCCGCGAAGGCCGCGCAGAAGGTGTTGGCGGGCAGATGTTATGTTAGAGCACAGGTGAGTACTTGTACCTGCATGCGCACTTTGAGCACGTCGGTAGGGTTGGCTATAGCGCTGGAGAAGCCGCCCGCGAAGGCCGCGCAGAAGGTGTTGGCGGGCAGATGTTATGTTAGAGCACAGGTGAGTACTTGTACCTGCATGCGCACTTTGAGCACGTCGGTAGGGTTGGCTATAGCGCTGGAGAAGCCGCCCGCGAAGGCCGCGCAGAAGGTGTTGGCGGGCAGATGTTATGTTAGAGCACAGGTGAGTACTTGTACCTGCATGCGCACTTTGAGCACGTCGGTAGGGTTGGCTATAGCGCTGGAGAAGCCGCCCGCGAAGGCCGCGCAGAAGGTGTTGGCGGGCAGATGTTATGTTAGAGCACAGGTGAGTACTTGTACCTGCATGCGCACTTTGAGCACGTCGGTAGGGTTGGCTATAGCGCTGGAGAAGCCGCCCGCGAAGGCCGCGCAGAAGGTGTTGGCGGGCAGATGTTATGTTAGAGCACAGGTGAGTACTTGTACCTGCATGCGCACTTTGAGCACGTCGGTAGGGTTGGCTATAGCGCTGGAGAAGCCGCCCGCGAAGGCCGCGCAGAAGGTGTTGGCGGGCAGATGTTATGTTAGAGCACAGGTGAGTACTTGTACCTGCATGCGCACTTTGAGCACGTCGGTAGGGTTGGCTATAGCGCTGGAGAAGCCGCCCGCGAAGGCCGCGCAGAAGGTGTTGGCGGGCAGATGTTATGTTAGAGCACAGGTGAGTACTTGTACCTGCATGCGCACTTTGAGCACGTCGGTAGGGTTGGCTATAGCGCTGGAGAAGCCGCCCGCGAAGGCCGCGCAGAAGGTGTTGGCGGGCAGATGTTATGTTAGAGCACAGGTGAGTACTTGTACCTGCATGCGCACTTTGAGCACGTCGGTAGGGTTGGCTATAGCGCTGGAGAAGCCGCCCGCGAAGGCCGCGCAGAAGGTGTTGGCGGGCAGATGTTATGTTAGAGCACAGGTGAGTACTTGTACCTGCATGCGCACTTTGAGCACGTCGGTAGGGTTGGCTATAGCGCTGGAGAAGCCGCCCGCGAAGGCCGCGCAGAAGGTGTTGGCGGGCAGATGTTATGTTAGAGCACAGGTGAGTACTTGTACCTGCATGCGCACTTTGAGCACGTCGGTAGGGTTGGCTATAGCGCTGGAGAAGCCGCCCGCGAAGGCCGCGCAGAAGGTGTTGGCGGGCAGATGTTATGTTAGAGCACAGGTGAGTACTTGTACCTGCATGCGCACTTTGAGCACGTCGGTAGGGTTGGCTATAGCGCTGGAGAAGCCGCCCGCGAAGGCCGCGCAGAAGGTGTTGGCGGGCAGATGTTATGTTAGAGCACAGGTGAGTACTTGTACCTGCATGCGCACTTTGAGCACGTCGGTAGGGTTGGCTATAGCGCTGGAGAAGCCGCCCGCGAAGGCCGCGCAGAAGGTGTTGGCGGGCAGATGTTATGTTAGAGCACAGGTGAGTACTTGTACCTGCATGCGCACTTTGAGCACGTCGGTAGGGTTGGCTATAGCGCTGGAGAAGCCGCCCGCGAAGGCCGCGCAGAAGGTGTTGGCGGGCAGATGTTATGTTAGAGCACAGGTGAGTACTTGTACCTGCATGCGCACTTTGAGCACGTCGGTAGGGTTGGCTATAGCGCTGGAGAAGCCGCCCGCGAAGGCCGCGCAGAAGGTGTTGGCGGGCAGATGTTATGTTAGAGCACAGGTGAGTACTTGTACCTGCATGCGCACTTTGAGCACGTCGGTAGGGTTGGCTATAGCGCTGGAGAAGCCGCCCGCGAAGGCCGCGCAGAAGGTGTTGGCGGGCAGATGTTATGTTAGAGCACAGGTGAGTACTTGTACCTGCATGCGCACTTTGAGCACGTCGGTAGGGTTGGCTATAGCGCTGGAGAAGCCGCCCGCGAAGGCCGCGCAGAAGGTGTTGGCGGGCAGATGTTATGTTAGAGCACAGGTGAGTACTTGTACCTGCATGCGCACTTTGAGCACGTCGGTAGGGTTGGCTATAGCGCTGGAGAAGCCGCCCGCGAAGGCCGCGCAGAAGGTGTTGGCGGGCAGATGTTATGTTAGAGCACAGGTGAGTACTTGTACCTGCATGCGCACTTTGAGCACGTCGGTAGGGTTGGCTATAGCGCTGGAGAAGCCGCCCGCGAAGGCCGCGCAGAAGGTGTTGGCGGGCAGATGTTATGTTAGAGCACAGGTGAGTACTTGTACCTGCATGCGCACTTTGAGCACGTCGGTAGGGTTGGCTATAGCGCTGGAGAAGCCGCCCGCGAAGGCCGCGCAGAAGGTGTTGGCGGGCAGATGTTATGTTAGAGCACAGGTGAGTACTTGTACCTGCATGCGCACTTTGAGCACGTCGGTAGGGTTGGCTATAGCGCTGGAGAAGCCGCCCGCGAAGGCCGCGCAGAAGGTGTTGGCGGGCAGATGTTATGTTAGAGCACAGGTGAGTACTTGTACCTGCATGCGCACTTTGAGCACGTCGGTAGGGTTGGCTATAGCGCTGGAGAAGCCGCCCGCGAAGGCCGCGCAGAAGGTGTTGGCGGGCAGATGTTATGTTAGAGCACAGGTGAGTACTTGTACCTGCATGCGCACTTTGAGCACGTCGGTAGGGTTGGCTATAGCGCTGGAGAAGCCGCCCGCGAAGGCCGCGCAGAAGGTGTTGGCGGGCAGATGTTATGTTAGAGCACAGGTGAGTACTTGTACCTGCATGCGCACTTTGAGCACGTCGGTAGGGTTGGCTATAGCGCTGGAGAAGCCGCCCGCGAAGGCCGCGCAGAAGGTGTTGGCGGGCAGATGCTCGACCGCGCCGCCGTCCGCGCGCCGCGCCGCCAGCGCCTGCTTCAGCGAGTAGTACGTGCCGAACTTTATCGTGCCGTACGTCGCCTGCCGGAGGACCGCCGGCCATATCCTGCATGCGCATGGACGACCATTCATTGCAAATATACAAATACACAAATAAGAAACATTTTACAAGTTATGGCAATAGAAAAATTCTAATTTATTTGGTCCGCTTGGCTAACTTAGCGGTTTCACTCACGTATTTTTAGTCACCCGCGCGACATGTTTCGGAGAACCTAGGTGGAGACGATTTTCGAGCGTTAACAGTGCCCGAGTTAAATTCGATTATTTGGTCCGTTAAAAGTTTGGTTAGTTACATTAGGTAGAAGTTAGCGACTAATAGGATACATTTCCACCCTAAGCATACTTAGATTGACTACCCACCAATCCTACCATATCTAAACGACAGAAAAATTGGCTACAGGCTTATTTCACTCATCGATCAGATAAGGAAAACGTCGCAAAAATGACGTCAGACCAAAAAAAACAGTCGTGACCTAACAACAAGGCGTTGCGTCGCTACAATACACAAATATCCGTTGCACAGAAAATAAACAAGTTAATTATCGTAAATCATTATACATGTACTACTATTGTACTGTATTGTATTTATTTAATTCAAGCAACATGGCTCATAAAAGCTTTGAAACATAAAAATCTATTAAATTTAAAATACAAACTTAAAAATTTAAAGAATTAATATATGTATTACTAAAATATTAACTAAGTTACAGGAAACATGTCAAATATAAAAGAACACTACTACATTACTATTACTATTACTATGTATTACATTAACCATCAACACTTGTATTATTTAGTTGTATTACAGATCAACTTTTGATGACTAGTCGTCAGCCAGCGTGGCGTGGCGTGGTCAATTGTTTTTGTCCACATTCTTGCAATTACGCATTTACGTTAAAAATAAATAGCCATCCGATTTGAGTACGAGCCAACAACGGGAAATATAATGGGCCATGCACCGTTTACCCCGAGTCCCAATCCCAATAAATATAACGTCGATCCAAGCGCGTTCATATATAATATTATGGCGCAGGAAAAATCGCTCGTTTCCAAAATACCACACCGAAATTATCTACTTACTAAACGTTCTCAATACGTAAGATTACAATCACCGTCGCAATTAAGAGGCAAAGACGAGCATCAGACGACACGCGAGCTGCATTCATTTCTTAAGCTCAATTTTCTCCCCTTAATATCATTTCGAGGCGAATAAAGCGAATACCTATGTAATATCTGACGAGCCAAGCCATACTTTACCTTCCATACCAGTTCCAAACAAACTTAGACAGCACAGCAGTGTGTGCCTCATCATTAATTCTCTACTATCCTCACGAAAACCATAAAGAAAGAAGCCTGATGTAACACATTAGTTTAAACGACGTGGGTTTACCACTTTATACCTACTTAGGGAAAGAATAGAACATGCTTTGGACCTCAAGTTTGTACACAAGTACTTATTACAGGTAGGTAATAAGACTCAACCGCAGTTGCCGCAATACCTATTCATTTACATTCATATCTACGGTGCATTTTGATTGCAAAAGACGAAAAGGATTGGTTTACACGTGAGATGTCGTAAGCTTTGTTTAATTCTCTTTTCAAGTGTCATCATCATCATCAGGTCTTCGGGCCTATCTAATTCACAAAGATCTTTATACCCATTCAAAATAACGGTGCGGTCCGCACTAAATGAACAGTGTAGTTAACTACGTGAATATAGTACATTGTGCAACTGGGCGTAAGTTAAAAAATATTGCAAACGAGAGTATAGACTAGAGTTTGCAATATGATTACGCCCCGAGTTACACACGATATTTTTCATTACATTTGCGATACAAAAATGAAGTATAAAGAAAAAGAAACTGTTAATTATAATACTAGAAACTTCAGAACTCCCTAGGGAAAACGCTTTTTCTATAGTTCCCGCTAAGCCTGTGTGCAATTCCACATTTACTGGGCGAGTGTGATGAAAATATTATCATGTGGACTTGGTGAGTGTCATGATTGACAATAGCAATCGACAAACAATAAGATTACTATCCATTTACATCATCCTAATCCGCTATAGTAGGTATTACCGCGTATATTCTTGCAAGTAAAGCAAAAACGTCGTATGTTACTATCTAGTTTATATTTATGCCCATAGGAATAGAACTCATGGCGCATTAGGCATAAGAAGTTATAATAATAACGGCGTCTCGTAGCTAGAGCGATAAGATATTTATCTTATCGCTATAAAACAATATGATACGAAAGTTTGCAGTGTGTTTACTCAGCTAGTATTGTTGTTAATTAGTTAAGTTAATTAGTTTAGTAATGAAGTTTTGTGACCTGAAACGAAATGATACATTTGTGAGATGAAACAGCGGTAATAGAGTTTGCAAATGGTTCAATTATACGTTGTTGACCTGGAAGTGTCTACATTATTTATTATAAATGCGAAAGTAACACTTGCCTGTTAGCTCTTTACGCTTGAACCACCGAATTAAGATGAAACTTGGTATGGAGATAGCCTTAGTCCCGAGGAAGGGCACATCGTAGAAATTATAATTCTACGCAGACGTAGCCGCGGGCAGAAGCTAGTTCGTTATAAGGAGATTTGATTAAACCACGTGATTTCGCATATTAGTTGCACAGAGTTGCGGAAGTAGGAACGTCACGCTTTTGCACGCGATTGTGCTTCTTATCAGTAGCCACTTGTGTTCTACATCTACAACAGCATAAGAGACCTTTCAAAAGTGCGGAAACCGCGTCGAGATTCCGTTCCGTATCGTCACGTTAATTGTCCGATAAGTGATCTCTTTGAGGACGACTATAAGTATAATGCGATCACAATACTCGTACATGAATGCATCATCAGTGGCATGCCGCATGCGCCTGCAGCCTGCAGTAACAGTAAGCACCTACGATATATAACAACGCAGACATGGTGGCATTTTACATCGATGCGACATTGATACTTTTTGCAGGACCTATACACTTGTTCTTTATTTTAAATCTTGCTTTTCCCTCTAAGCAAAGAGCGCCCATTTTACTCCTACATTAGTGCACGGAATACCGGTGCTAGAAGGCTATAAGGCAAAAACGTTGCTCTATAGAAAATCGCTGCGTGATCTTTTACATAAAATTCAAAATATTGCCGTATCCGAAGTTTCGTCCTGTTAACATTTTCCTCCATCAAGGAAAGTTAATTTATGCGTAATATATTTTTGCACGCGGGAACGCCGTATCTAACTAATTTAACCACCCATATAAGCGGGCCTTGACCGCCGCCATGGCGAGCGTAACCATGATAACGAGATAACAAGCAGCATTCCAACAGATGTTACATTAACTTTTTCTGCAGATGTGAACATGGTCAGGCAGTAAATGAGAAATTGTACCCTAAAGGTAAGGGTTAAGGGTATCCCAATATGGCTAGAATGCTGCGCGAGGCCATTGAGATTAAGAAATATCCAAACTTTAATAGGGAAGATGGCTTTTCTCTACCACCAGCTTGGGATCCGGTAGTCCATCTGATAAAGGAACAAGCGAGACATAGACTGTGAGACCTTTGTGTTGAATGATGTTGGATGTTTTGAAAAGATGTATCCCAGCAAGTTTGTTGCCGGTTGTATATTGGGGTACCCTCCTACAATTTAGGAGGGAATTAAATCTTCTCAGGTCAGAGGTGTCGGGTTGGAGCCGGCGTAGCTTTATTGAGTATATAATCTTTACTTGAAAATAGTTGTATTGTACAACTAGCCTTATGAACCAATTTTGCATGTACAACCAGCCTTAAAGTTTATTGTTGATGGTTCATTATTTTTTGTATGTGGGTATTTTTGCACTCTGTAGCTTTTCCTCAGTCACCCGTTGACCATGATTGCTTTAAAGTAAAGGGTTTGAAACATCAGGATGTACTATAAATTCAATATACGCAATATAATCCGTTTTCATAGTTTTATTTCATAACATAATGTAGATTTTTCTTGAATTTATACATTTTGAAATCAAATTATAAGTTTTTTGTTTTGTAATAATTTTCTGTTAACAATAAACATCTTCATTCCATATGATGTAGCAAAACTTTTCTGTTATGTTTATATCCAATTATCCATCATAATTATAATCAACCCCTAGACCATGCAAAGTAAAGAAGAAAAAATGAGAACAAGCACCACAATACAGAAAGGCAGACACTCACCCGCAGTAGAGGGCCTTGATGCCCTCCTGGCGACTAGTCTTGACGAAGCAGTCCACCATGCCAGAGTAGCGCAGCTCCACATGGCGCTGGTCGATCTGCTGCCCCTGGATCTGCAGACGGGTCTTTGTTGTGTCGATGGGAAACGTCCCTGCACAAACAATACATTTTAACTATTACAATCTATCGCAACTAAATATGAGGATGATGATTTGATGTAAATGTAAAATACTACCTCTGTGAGTTCCTATAATTGGCTTCCTGTATCTACTATAATTTTTATGTTAATGTCACAGCTGTTGGATCTCCATATCTAAAAATAACTTAAATAAAATACAGAACTGAATAATATAATTCCATTATTTAGCCTTATCTTATCTTTGTTTATTCTCAGCCATGCGTAAAGATCGTGAAATTCAAATAGGAAAATGAAACATAGGTTAGAATATGAATTTTAGCTAAATGATTAAATTTACTAACCAAATTCTGCAACGATCGACGCCAGACCGCCGTAGATAAAGGGCCTCCAATCTCTATCTCCCATTAGATCCAAGCAGAAATATGATTTTTTTGAATTATTTGTGTTTATTCAATATTTTGCGAACACTCGTCCGTTTTAAAAATACTCGGTTAAGTTAGGTAGGGTAGGAATTATAACTCTTTGGGTACTTGGCTGGTGCTATGAAGAATAATATTAATCATGGAAGGTTCATTTAATTTACACCGCATACACGAAATAAAGTTTAAAATTCGCACTAATACGCGAAGTATCGTACGATACTGCTGCACGTTTCGCCATAACACAGCACGCCATAGAATAGACTAAATTAATTGTGATTGTGACAATTGACATTGACAACTAGAGTGTCACCCGCTGTCATCGATTGAGTTAAAATAAAAAGCCCGATTAATGCCCGATTATCATTTCTCATTCCAATAAAATTACATAATTTTCGCTTATTCACTCTTACATAAGTATACTATACTGCTCTCATTTCAGCAGCGGATTTAATACAGCTTCACATTATTTACACAAGTGGAACGTGGAATGGAACCATAGTGGAACACTATCTTGAACACTATCAAAGAATATAAAGGCTCCTCCACACTCATGCGCGAATCGCGGCGTGAAACCACGAACGCGAGTGTGGAGTGCACCCCCGCAAAAATTGGCAGACTTTTTTGTACAGCAAATTACAGACAAGGCGTCTCGATTGGTTATATCCTCCAAGAGCGAACTAGAGTCCACACCAAAGGTCCACACTCGGGTTGGCGGCTTCGCGCCGCGATTCACGCACGAGTATGAAGGGGCTTAATACTCAAACACTACTACTAAATTAGAAAATATTATTAGTTGGTCAAGCCAATTTGTCAGTCAGTAACAATCAGGAAAATTATACTCATCCCTTTCTTTTAGATAGGTACTAGTGTAAGACAAAGATAGTATGATTCTCTCTGTCTATGTTTGAAATGAGACAGTCCTTTAGCTCGCTCCAGACTACGCGGCGCGAAGCCGCGAACGCGAGTGTGGAGTCGATTTCGCTGATTAGCGAACTAGACTCCACAATCACGTTCGCGGTTTTGCGCCGCGTTTCGCGCACGAGTGTGGAGGGTCCTTTTGACAAACTAACCGTTCTGATTTCAAGACAATGTAATAATTCTCGCACATTGTTACTTTGAAAGCAGTTTAAAATTAAGGTAATTGTAAACTGTGGTCCTATTTTTATTATAGGTTGCCCTAAAGTTTTTTTAATATACAACATTTATAACATATAGTTTGTCAAAGGACTGTCTCATTTTAAACATTGACAGAGAGAATCATAGTAATTAGTTGTCTTTGTCTTACACTAGTACTAGCACACAAAAGAAAAGGATGAGCATACTTTTTTTTATTCTTATTTACTGTCAATTTGGTTTGACCAACTATAGATGGTAACTGCCGCTACAAAATCGTTCTCGTCGTACTATTTGGTATAATTCGAACGCACAATAAAACATGAATGCCATATTTCTGACTTTTCTGACTAATGTCAAAAAATGATGACATTGATGACAACAAACCGTTCTAGTCTGAACAGTCTGAATCTAATCTCGGAATAAACGTTTAAATAGGGGATTATTTTCTTATTGAATTATTTTGTTTATCCACCAGAAAATCCAAGTCACAGATTTGTTCACCTATTAATTAATTGGTATATAACTCGTAAGTTTGCCAGATGGTGTTTAGTTGCGTGGTACACTTTATTATATTTGCTTAATTAATTCATGAACTCGTAAAGTTAATAGATCCCGTGGGTGCCCGTACCGTGCTAGTTGTTCACAAAGCGTGCCGCAAGTGCCAGTGAACTATTTAGACAACGAACGATACCTACTGGTCTTAATCAATTCTATTTAACGACAAATATTTTTTTCATTAAGTATACAATACATTTCATTTGCAACAGTACCACTAGTACCAGCAGTACAAGGAGAACGTGAGTACCAATTACATCTATAACACTATGCAAACTTCTTTTGCAGGTGACAAGATGTACGATGTGTACGCAAACAACCCACAGAGCCAGCCAACCACCCCACCGGCCCCGGAGAAGGTGCTGCGCTTTGACCGCGGGTACATCTCCTCCCTGCCTGGCATTCTCAAAGGAGTCCAGTTGGTAAGATGTATGATGTGTACGCAAACAACCCACAGGAAAAGAGGAAACTAGATTAATCTCAATACGCCCTAGTTTCTCCTTAAGTTGGATTGAAGAATATGTAGATGTCAGTAACTTTCATTAAACTAGTGTAATCTAACCGCGTAGTGAAAGTGTGGAACAGTTTGCCCGAGTCAGTGATCACTGATCAGTGCACCCTCAATAAACTCTTTTAAAAACAAACTCGATGAACACTTTCGAAGACTACAAAACACAAGTGGACATTGATGTGCACATATCAGCTTTAAGGTGCCTGTGCATTCACACATAATAATAATAATAACTAGTGATTTGGTAGCTGAGCGGACCCCAGGCTCCCTAAGAGTTAGTGTAAAGTTTGTTAAGGGTTTTTTGTAAGTAAAACTTAGACACAATGTATTTAAGTAACCTACTGCTTTATTTCTTTCCTTTCAGTTATGTAACCTGATCGGTTTCATCTGCATCAAAGTGTCAAATATCTGGATCTCATCGATCCCCTACAACCTGCTGTACTGGATCTGCATGGTTATCACCACGTTCCTGCTGCTGTCATACTCATTCCACATGGTAGAGAAGTACGACCGCTGGCCGTGGCTCAAGCTGGAGTTCTTCTACTGTTGTGTGGTGGTGATGATTTACATCATCCTGGCGATTATTGCCACAGTGATCGGCGAGGGCGGGTATGCCGTAGGGGTGAGTCACATATACCTACATAATATAATGATGAATTAAACTGCCGATTCTGCCTATGAATGTCAAATAAAGCTACACCGGCTCCAATGCCTCTAACCCTACACCTCTGCTTCCAGAAGATTTAAATCCCCCCTCAAGGAGGAGGGTATCCCAATATGGGACTGGGAACAAATTCGGCGGGACACATCTTTTCAAATCATTACAACGAAATTGACATCTGACATTTGACGTAGTGCCGAGAATGCTTAATTGATTTTTAAGTACCCTCGTTGGTATTTTTTACAACAAACATTTTGATTTGAATACCTACTGGAGTAAAGGGTTCACTTAGTTGACACAATAGGTGAAGAATGACAGTCCTATATTCTGACTGATTTTTTACTGCTTCGATATGTTTTTCGACTTTCAACTCGAGACAATAACTTTAATTTTTGCAAATTCATATTACATTAATACAATAACTCATAGTTGCGAGTATCAGTTATGGATTAATTCTTCTTTATGTACTATTTGGGTATTTTAGTGAGAGTACGTATTTGTTTCAGTTCTTCGGGTTCTGCGCGATCATCGCGTACGGCTTCGACGGCTTCCTCAAGTACAAGGCGTGGAAGCGCGGTCTCCCGCCGCAGTAGGCCCTCACAACATCACACACACACACACACACACACACACACACACACACAACTATCTAGGATAAGCTTAGCACTTTATTTTGGAACTTATTTAATTTCTATGTACTTATTTTTTCTACTTATGTATATCGTCACCAATCCCCACCGCCCTAAGGCTTGAGATATCGAACCTATTGACCGCCAACGACTGCTATAGAGGACAACGCGTAATGTTTAAACATTTCCTGCGTTTTTATTGAGTTTTGTATAAATAGTTGGCGGTTAAGAGCCATGGAACCATTTCGGTGAGCATTTAAGAGGAAAGGGGACGGCCGCTTCTTCATACAAACATAGTACCCATTTTCCTTTCTAGACAGATATCACATTTGTCAGATATCAGATCAGATACATATTGACATTAATGGAAAATATTTTTAGGTAGGTATATTAACCATAGCTATGTCCTTTGTTTTTTTAGGTTTTTGGATTGTTGTAAAAATCGGGAGCGAAAAATAGATTTCGTAAAAAAAAATTTTTACATAAAAATGAATCATTGCTATGGTTTATATAATGATATACAACAAATTGTGTCAAAATATTTTCAATGGTGTTAATATCCAGAGAGGCAAGTGAGTATTACGTTTGTTTGAAAAGGCGTTCTCGCGCGATACCCCACTTGCGTCTCTTAAATACGCGTGTATTTGAAGTCCACTCGTCACCGTCAGTCAGTGGACATGAGAATGAGACGTTACGTCTTTCACGAGAAGCACTTGGTATTATTATATTATCTGCTATACAGAAAGACGTTTCAAACGTTTGTATTTTTTAATAACGTCAACTAAATCACTTCGTAACTTGAGGTATTTGTTATATTTACGAAAAACCATTTTATTTTCTTACAGCGTTACAGCCATACTTTAAAATATAAGTTATAACTTTAGTAGGATGAATTTGAACATTTAATGTAAGTTTTAAATTAATTATATAAGTATTCTATGAATTATCAATTGATCAATACAAATAATGTCCAACTGTTGGGACTAAGTATGTTTGAGAAAACTCATATTTACAGTGATCGAAAAGAAAGATGGATCATTTAACGTATAGTTAATAACAAACTTTACAAAGACCTTTTACTATCTACAAGTTAAATGAAGAAATTATTTCTAATAACTGTTTGGCATTTATTGTAATGATTGTGTTAGTTTAAGGCGCTGTCACATATATGTGACTAATATGGCGACTCAAGGGTTTAAAAGTGTGTTTGGTAAATATGTTTTATAAATTTATATTATATTCAATACATTATTTATAATATCTAAAATCAAAGCACACAAAATTTTAAAAAATCTCTTATGTGTTGTCGTGTTTAAATTAAGCAGTTGCCAGTTGTATATTTCGCATAATTCACTTTTCCACCGCCATGATCTGACATCACGCTAAAATATACGCAAACACAAACACAACGTAAACAACCAACCAATGAACCAACACTAAATATATATTTTTATAAACTGTTTCGAGCAATGTATAATTGTGATTTAGGAATATATCTTGTATTCATGTACTGTAGTTTTATATACACTTTTGTAAATGACGTTGTCGCTTCGAGAAAATGTGCCTTTGATGTTATTGTTACATTTAAAATTGTGCTTTATAGAAGCTCATGTTTCTTGGACACTTCATGGGCATTTACATACTTTATCAGTTGGAATGTTATGAAAGATAGTTAATTTAAGCATTTTTCATGTTGTTAGATGGCCACAATGGCAAATGGAGTCAAATCCAAGTGAGAAGGACTCGTTAATGACTGAGAACGCATCCGCAATCAGTGCTGGAACACTCGGATATTTTAGCAAAGACTGTTTATTTAGACACAGCCCATCCATATTGTAGCCATTTGAAGGCTAACTTACCTTCAAAACCTTGCAATTATTCTTTCATCTATTTTCTTACTTCTCATTAATATTTGACCTAATTTGTGTACCAAAGTATTAAAAGGCCCGCCTTATTCTAGTTGGCATCAGAAATATAATTTTAAGACTTATATTTTTTAAATCTTGTTTTTTATTATTATGTAAGTAAACATTTTTCAGATCTAATCAAACCTAATTTATCAAAAGTCATTTGTTTTTGTGTCTGTATTCCGATATAAAACAGTAAACTTAGAGGGGATGTAGTGTAGGTACTGTACTGGTACTGGTAAGTGGTATTACACCTGCCTAAACATAATGGATATAATTGATCATGTAACGTTTACCTATTTTATGTAGGGTTTGTTACAAACTCAGTACCGGGAGCAAACCCTAATTTTATGCGTCAATAATATATAATCTTGTGTCACGGGGACTTTACATCAGGTTGTATTGTAATTTGTAATATTTGTAAGTTGTCGGGTTGTAGCTAGCACTAGCACTAGACTGGCTGGTCACCATATCGTGACATCAGTGGAGAAAGGGTAAAGACATATTTTCTATAGTATTTTGTGTAAGCTTTAAACGTTTACTTTACTGTATGTAATGAGTATTTGTATTTAAATAATTATCAGCGGGACCTCATTTGTTAAAAATAAAACTGTGTTAACACGATTAAAGCTTTTTATTAATATTTAATAACATCACAGTGAACATTATACATACATATAACAAATAATTATTTTTAATTTACCTATTCGACAAATTGATTCAAACATATTTGGTCATTGGAGTTCATCCATTAATTACGTCACACGAATTTCGAGGTTTTTTGACCTCTCCCCCCCCCTCCTTGTCACACGTTGTTGAAACGATTGAAAACGATTAAGTATCGTTCCACACACTTGTTATTTACCAGTAGTACAGCGAATAAAATAATTTAAAGTGACGTCACAAAGTGTGTCACTCCCCCCCTCCCCCTTGTCACAACATGCCGCATTTTCTTGCCCCCCTCCCCCCCTAAACGTGTGATGTAATTAATGGATGACTCCTTGTCATCATTAACTTATATTCTTATTTATAACTTTATATAGAACATGGTTGAGAAATAAATAGTACGGGTCTTATGATGTGACGCATGCGCATGCAGTAATGCTGTTCTTAATGGTAATGGTAAAAACGTATTTCTATGGAGTGGTATTAGAAAGAGATGGATTTCTATATCTAAAGATTACATTTAGCAAATTTGGCTAAAATATGAGCGTGAATATAACGACGTATATTTATAATATAAAAACATTACATAACATTCAACTAGGAACTAGGGAACAAATCAAATTATCATATTAAATATTTTTTTGACCGTGGCCGGGTGGTCTAGTGGTCAGGAAGTTAGCCGCGTAAGCTGAAGACGCGTATTCGATTCCCGCCTCGGCCACCGGTAGAATCACTTTTTCTTTAGTATGTGTTATCTATTTCAGTTTATAATTACTTAACATCACCAAACAATTCCACATACTCTTTTACAGACAATCCCATAACATAAACACTTGTTACAATTACGAGTACGTACCTACTGGCACTGGCCTTATTAACTTGGTGTAAATTCTAAAACGAATAAAAACGCCGCAGAAAGAAAAGGGAAGTGTTATCTCAGATTCATACAAATCTCATCAAACTTGTAAAACTTTTCAAAGTTAAGTATTATAAATCGGGCGCAATCTGAAACGACTGTATCCCTCCCTTTCTTTAGGTACCTAGCTACTCTGCTACGGGCTTAGTAAATGCGGCTGGCGCGCTAGCTAATATAAATGACACGAAAATCTACAGTAAAATATTTTAATATAAAAAGTGGGAAAACTACAGTCGCCATCGGATATATCGGAGCGGCCGAGGCGCTCACAAATATCAGAACACGCCTCTATTGTCAAGGCGTTAGAGTGCGTGTTCAGATATTTTAGAGCACCTCGGCCGCTCCGATATATCCGATGGCGACTGTACTAAGATTGGGCCAATAGTGTAAACATTATATTTGACACAAACATGAGCGAATAAAATAATAAGTACGGACGGATTTACATTCATATACTTTTTAAGACGACCATAAGAAGTAGTTGGAACACTACAAACTATAAGGTTCATACGAACAGGTGTATTCAATTCATTATTAAAAACCGGCCACGTGCGAGCCGGACTCGCGTTTTAAGGGTTCCGTACATAACACAATAACAACACCTCGTTTCACGCAGCTGTGTACCTAAAACAGCCTAACCGCATTTTTGTCCTTAAGTCCGACTCACGCTTGACTTATAATAGGTTTTCCTTACATCTTTAGGTAAATAACTATTTTGTGTATTTTTTTCAAAATTTTGGACCCAGTCAAGTCAGTTTCGAAGATAAAGGGGGGAATGGTCATTTTTTGACTATTTTCTTGAATAATTTCTAAAATGTTTATCGTAAAATTTAAAATATATATATTTCATTTGATATATGACACGATATAGTTTGCAAAACTTTGTTTTGTTAATTTTCTCATTTACCCCCCAAAAAAGGGTCCCTATGTTTAAAATTTAATTATTGACGTTACATGTCCGTCTTTGGGTCACAGACTTACATTTGTGTGCCAAATAGTAGTTTCGGTACAAAGAGGCTGTGACAGACGGACAGACAGACAGACGCACGAGTGATCCTATAAGGGTTACGTTTTTTCCTTTTGAGGTACGGAACCCTAAAATGGATATCTGGTTTCATACAATTTTTATTCTTAAAATCTCAAAGTTAGTGAATAATGCCTATGAAGATATGTTAAGGTAAAGTAGGTAATATATTATTTGAACTTAACTTACGTTATTTACAAGTAAGTAATTAGTGATTTATTAACGAATATCACAAACAATAATAATATCATCGCTTAAAACTAACATAAATTAGATAAGTACATTTGAGGTACACTTTACATGATTAAAACTGATTAAGAATTAATAAATATTAAATACGTTACCCTCCCTCCCTCCCTCCCTCCAGTCTCCACTAAACACTTAGTTTACCGTACTTAGGTACGAGTACCATCGCCCACACTGTTAACTTGTGACTGTACATCGGTGGAGTGGACCTTATGCCTTTTGTAATAAGGTCCACCGCACCCATGTACAGCTAGCAGCAGCAGCAGCAGCAGGAGTGTTGCTGCTAGCTGTACATAAACAAAAAATATTCAAATTAAAGTGAAAAGGTCGGCACTTTGTAATCTCGGTGACGATACAGTCACGGCCATTAACCTAAGGAAGACCTTGACTGAACAAATACTCAGGGTTGTTAGCCAACATGCCAATCGGTAACGCTCCGTAGCCTAGTTATCTCTCTCTATCGCTCTTCTATATTAGTGCGATAGTGACAGTTTCGTTCGGTACGGAGCGTAAACAATTGGCATGTTGGCTACGCACCCAGTCAACTAAACTAAGTAGACAATAATTTTACAAATACATTTTTTTTTATTTTAATTATTTTTTTTTAAATTAGGACGAAAACTAGCGTAATGGCCCTATAACGCTTTTTACCTATCCGACCTCTAAATATGATGTGAATGCAGTGAACGAGTGTTGCTAGCAGTGATGGACAAGTATGGACCCGCTGGACCCCCCATAACCAATAATGACGCGTCTAAAGTATTTATTTGGTTTTTCTTCATGAGGCTCCTAAAACTGCTCAACTGGCTGAAGATAAGCAAGCCGGTGGGGATCGAGTTCCGGTCCACCACGGAGCTAGCTTATATACGCGCCACACTCGGGCAGTGGGCACTACAGGGAGTGCAGGGAGTATACAGGGTGACTAGGGCAGCGCGGGCGGCGTGGTGACGTGCGTCTGCTTGCCGGTGTGTACTCGCGATCCCTGCGCCAGCTCGCCCGCCTTCAGCGCCTTGGCTTTCAGGAACGCGTCCACACCGTACGACACCATCGCTAGGTACCCGAAGAACTGGAACAACGATCGGACTCATTGAGGGAAACATTACATCATAATAATGAGGGCTAACGCGTATGAATTCGCCGCTAGGGGCGCTAGTGTAGATGGTGGTCTTTTCCATAGTTCGAAATGTCAAATGTCACTTCAATGACTGACAGATGTTCTAGTCTTTTGGACCACCCACGAACCACCATCAACAGAGGCGCCAACTGGTGAGCAAAAAAACGATAGCCCCTCATTGCCAAAACATATCGAGTCCCCCAATAGCGAGTTAAAGAGTACCTAAACTACCTAACCGTCAATATTTGCACCCGGGAAGCATTTGATTTGTCGTGAGTAGCCAAGATAACAATCTTTCGATGAGCTTGTAGTTCAGATTATAATGTACGGTACGTACCTAATATGGCGTTTAAGTATAGGTACCAAAACAGATAACGATGCATATACCTACTTAGCGCAAATTACGCAATAATTTAGTGAGGGTAGTTGAAGTAGTTAGGCAGTATCTCGCCGCGAGATAGACTAACAGTCTTTTACTATCTGCATGAATTAAAGGAGGACGGGTAGTCTATCTCACTGCGAGATACTGTCTGTCGCGCCAATCATGTGCTAGCCCGGCTGGTACGACTATGTAGAGTATAGGTAAAAAAACTTAGCTAAAGCCCATTTTGCTTGTGAGTAATGTTTATTGATAGACGTTCCATATTTGAGATTTGTAATATTTAATTGTTATTCCACTAATTGTAATTGTATTTTGACGTGTAATGTATGTGTATATTATTAATAAATATGAATATGAATAATATATATCTATGACATAAGGTTTGCAGATCTATTATTTGCTTAGTTAAAACTGGAGCTAAAATTCTAACATACAATAACATTGAATGTCCTGGGGCCCATTTTTGGAATGATATCAGACTAACATTATTAGTCAAATCGTATGGATTGTCATGACAATTCACTAATAATATTAGGCTAATGATGTTCGAGAAATGAGCACCAGAACACATTATTTTACTAGCTCAGTTTCAGCTCTGTCGATTTCTTGTTATATTTTATAGGCCCCTTGATTGATTTTTGCCCTCGACTTCGTCTGCGTGGAATAAGTAATTAGAGAGGAGAGGAGAGGAGAGGAGGATGACTTCGGGAATAAAAACTATTCTACACCCTTCCTAACAATTAGTTAAGACTATCTTCATATCAAATTTTATCTAATTTGGTTTTATTCGGTCCCGCACCCATAAAAATTTCCATCCCGCCCCTCCTTTTTCACCCCCTTTAGGGTTGATTTTTGGGTAACACCTATCCTACGTCCTTCCCCAGGACTCAAACTATCTCCAAATCAAATTTTATCTAAATCTGCTCAGCTGTTATTGATTCCCTATACAAACCTCTACCCCCCCTTTTCACCCCCTTAAAGGGTGATTTTTGAAATAAAAGCTACCGTTTATCCATCCGCAGGACTCAAACTATCTCTATACCAAATTTCAGCTAAGTAAATTGGTTCAGCGGTTTAAGCATGAAGAGGTAATAGACAGACAGACTTCCTTTTATAATGTTAGTACGGATATTGAATGTTGAGTAGTGTAGTGTAGACTCACCCCTGCGGCGGAGTAGGCGGCGTTGCCGAACGCCACCGCCATTGTGGCCGCGATCAGGTTCAGGAACGTCAGCACCACGCACCCCACCATCTCCACCTGCCACGTGACACATCATACCTTCAGAGGGAGGAACTGGCCAGAACAGAAGTCAAACTTCCCTGCCTCTACTCCTTTTTGTAGTGAAACTTTCTTTCTTTCATTTCATCTTAAGCAGCAATGATGGTACCAAAAATAATTATAATCCTCCTTGGGCTTGGGGATATCCGTAGGGGCATACCTTGAACCATTTGAAGTTGTGGTACTTCTCGACGATATGGTAGAGATACATGAGCAGCAGGCCGCCGGTGAAGGCGAGCCCCACCAGCGACACAAACACGAAGTACACACCGCGCCCGTTCGAGCGGAACGCGCTCGCCTCGATGCAGATGAAGCACAGCAGGTTCAGCACCTGTTACATTACAACACACCAACATTATGTAGCCTAACATAAGATTATAAGATTAGAAGACACCCGATTATAAGAGAATAGCCCTAGCGGATAGCGATAGTGGCAGTGAGTCAGAACTGTCTGAATGTAGAAATGTAGAGACGGAGGAAGAATAGTTGAAGTGTTAAAGTAGTGTAACAGTAGCATAGTGTAGGGTTAGGTAATAGTGTTAGTGAACTTTATAAAATAGTGAACTCTCTTAATGGGGGAGGTATGTTATGTATAGACAATGGGGGTAGGTTTTGACATTTGGGTACAAAGTGGGGTAGTTGTGAAAAGTCAGTCTGTCAACGCGAACCTGACCCATGCCAGTGTCTGGACCCCTAAACTGTGAGTTATATTATTAGCTAAGCGGAATGTGAGCCGTAAATGTCGTAATAGGGTCCCGTTTTAACCCTTTGGGTACGGAACCCTAAAAAGCCCTTAACCCTTACTGGATGGTGTTGTTAGTGTGCCTTTGTAATTTATCACTAACAGTGATAATTCATTGTAATTATTAGTTCATAAAGCTATAATTAACTTTATCTACTCATCTAATTGTTGTCTGATGTTCAAACATCAAGGTCAGGCTATTTTATTCACAACTTTTTTATCATGTACTGTTAGGAAATGACGAAAGTAATCAAGATTTTTTTCCTGTCAGTGACTTTTTCGAGCAGTGTGTACAAGTACCTATCAGATCAGTTTAGATTGACCACAATAACTTACAACAAGCACAGCCTTGATGATGCCAGGCGGAGTAACAATGTACGAGAGATCGAAGCGCGTCTCAGTGATGAACACAGTGTTGGTGGAGCCCAGCGACTGCGCTGGAGGCGCCGGTGGCGGCCCGCTCGGGTATGCCATGTTCTGCTAACAATTAGAAAGAAAGTGCATTTTATATCAGGGCAGAACTGGTGGGTGACTCTTACTAGTTCAATAATACCTATTATAAACTCACTAATTATATTATTTATCTATTGGCACTAATAGTAACACTAATAACTTTATTAACCTGACCATAAAACCACCACTTTAAATAATTCCTACCTTTGAAATTAGTAAATGTTTTCCTGTTGCTATTTACAGAACAATTCTCTTGAACTGTAAGCAACCGAAGCACTAATGAACCACTCCCATCGTTATGTTATTATACTTAGTATTCACAATAACAAGCAGATAAGACATGACACCAATACCCACCGATATCCCGACAAGTACTACTCCTCCTACGGTGGTCCTCGACAAGTAGCTGCGAACTCCCGCGGCCGAGATAAACTGCGGATGCGGCGCGTCCTCACCCACCACCCGTCACCTTGGCACTCATTACTAAACTATGAAAACAGTTACACACGTCAATGACTCACGTTACCTATATTTACTAATCGTTTGTGGTCGGCGTGAGCGCATTTTTCACAACAAACCACTCCTATAAAACCAAATTGTACTATTGTTTTCAAGATTATACCGTTACGAATATCACGAATCTATACTGATAAAATGAAGAGTAAAACACAATACACCGTTATCATTAAAAGTATTAAAACAATGTGTGATAACTTATTTCCTACTTCAATGGTGCTATTTCATTTGAGTTACGGCACCGGCAGGTGAGTGCGAAAAGAATGCCGAATGAATCAAGACTTGAAGGTCTTGAAGAGTTAAATACGCACTTGTTGAATTAATCGTCAAAGTGACGTATAAATTCCATTCTACGCAAGTTTCTATACAGCATAGATGGTAGGATCCTATGTGGATCCTATAGATGTGCTATACGCGTGCGCCCATAGTAATAGTATAAATAAGTAGTTATAGACGCGCCACTGAGCGACTGGGGGTAAGTGAAAGAATATTAATATAAAATTTGGCAGCATAGGATTTTTTCTCTTTCACTCTTATAAATTTCGGTATTTCGCCATCGCCTCCTATCTATGATGCCACCCGGTCGGTGATAAGGACAAAGCATGGCACTATTTTCTCTTTCCTCTTATAGGAATCGCAATAAGACTATCTTTCTCTATCAAAGAAAGTCAGGCCCTTGCGTGTGCCCGTGAGCACATACATACAGTTTGGCAAAAAAGAGCAGAAATTAAAAAGTGGCAACAATGTAGTATCGTCCCGTTTTTCTTAAGGCGTAACACACCATCGCACCGCACAGCGACCTTGGAGCAGTTCTAGGAATAGGTAGTACGTGGGTAGTACTGGCGTGGGCTTCCAAACTATCGCACCGAATCGTCAAAACGATGCGATCCTACCTTACAGACTGCCGCACAAGTGCGCCAGTGTCGCCAAATGTCCCATATTTCCATGTTTGTGTATGAAAAACATGGAAACATTTCCAAGTGACGCCGTTTCATCCACTGTCTGTAAAAGAAAAACACCTAGTTATCGATAGTTACCAAGAGCAGCACTACTCGTAGTGTTACGAACAAGATAATTTTTAAGGCTCCTCCAGACTATGTGCGTGAATCGCGGCGCGACTTCGCGGAGAGAACATGTCGCGACGTTTACGTATGACTACACACTCGCAAACTACACGGCGATTTCGCAGTTTGGTTCTCGCCAAGATGGCGGAAAAGCATCAGCTGATCGAGCTTCACTGCTAGTTATCTATGGCATCATACGTTAGCTATTTTTGCATTTTGTTTTGTTGTAAAATCGTAAAATATAGCCGCTTTATATAATATAATTATTATTCATCTTGCCACATATGAGTTAAAATAGTGTGTAATGTATGGAGTCTTGCCAGTTCACGCTTCACGCCTCCTTTGACGCGGCCTAATAAACCGACAAAAAACGGGGAACTAGGCGCGAAGGCGTAAACACTTACGTTCGCGGCTTCGCGCCGTGATTCGCGAATGAGTGTGGAGGGACCTATACAATTATAAACTGGAATATAGTTGGTCAAACCAATTTGTCAGTCAGAAACAACCAGGAAAATTATACTCATCCCTTTCTTTTGGGTGCTGGCTAGTGTAAGACAAAGATAGTATGATTCTCTCTGTCTATGTTTGAAATAAGACAGTCCTTTGACAAACTATAGATAACATACACTAAAGAAAAAGTGACTAACCGCCCACCGGTGGCCGAGGCGGGAATCGAACCCGCGTCTTCAGCTTACGCGGCTAACGTCCTGTCCCGACCGGCGGTCGTGGCCGGGTGGCCACGGCGGTACCCGTCCCAAATTCTCTGGTGCATGCTATATTTCAAAGGCTATAGGCGCCTTTGACCAACTCTAAGGGCGAGCAGTGTGTTGGTGATAGGCTTGCACCACAGACTACATACTAGGGAATGCAAACCGGTTTTTATTTGTATGAACTTTCGGTTTATAACCGGTTTTACTATACAATTAAAGACCGGTTTGCATTCCCTACTAAAAACCTTCTATACGAATCCTAATACGGTATAGCGAGAGATTCCGGTAGGCCATCTATCCAACTAGGGAACAAACCAAATTATTTTATGAAATAGTTTCTGATTTAATATTAATTGTGTTCGGTTACCGCGATAATTACTCATGAATTAAAACTATGAAAACGGATTATATCGCGTATATTGAATTTATATTACATCCCGACGTTTTGAACCCTTTACAGCGTTCGTGGTCAACGGGTGGGAGCATCTATCTGAGCTTGTATCGTATGTAGTGTAGGGTACCAAATGAATCCTACAAACAAGGGGCTCCTACTGCCACCTATTGACGAGTAGAATCACTATTAGCATCTATTAGAGTGGAATACTATGGAACCCTCAGAAAATACAACTTAAGCTTAAAACAAGTTATACTCTGAGTAAATATTCTGAAATATTTAAACATACACCGATAGCATAATAAACACATCAATAAAAAGATGAAGGCGGTACTGATTGCGTAAACGAAGCAGAAAAATAAAAAGTGTTGATACAATAAACAGTTCATAGATGGCATTAGTAGTCCTGTAATATTTTTTTTTTTTTATTTTTTTTTGGTATTCGAATTGTCTATTCAAAATGTACACCGTGTATGTGAATGTATGTATGTGTCATTTGTATAAGACTGAAATTTTAATTTTACTTACGGATTGCGTAAACGAAGTAGAAAAATAAAAAGTGTTGATACAGTAAACAGTTCATAGATGGCATTAGTAGTCCTCTAAATAATTAATAATTTTTAAGTGATCCTATTTATTGTTATTTTAATTGTGTTCGTAATTTTAATGTAATATCGAACATTTGTTATCTGGAAAAAAGAAAAAACAAAATAAAAACCAAAAAGTAAGTAAAAACTGTAACAACTTAATTTCAATTCTTTTTTATAAAAAAAGGGAACCGCCTTCAAAAAACCAACCCACTGAAATGCACAAAATAATTTTTATATAATACCCCACCCCTTTCCTTGTTTAGTCCCTATCCCGTCGTAATGCAAATTTCTACCAAAAAGTAATTAATACCTAATAATAAGCAAAACACCGCATCAAAATCGGTTCAGCCAAACGCGAGATAATCGCGAACAAACATACATACATACATACAAAACATACGTGTCAAACTGAGAACCACCTTTTTTTTTGAAGGCGGTTAAAAAGACATATTTAGTTCTTGCCAAAGATAGATATAACTCCGTAATAGATGGATATAGTCTAAGGAAAAAAACGTGCCTCGAAAATCAAGAAAATTTGATTCTCGATCAGAGGGCGCTACTAGCTTTGGCCTACTCTCGTATAGATGGCGTTGACGGTTTCGTTTGTTATTTAACAATTTTAACGCATATCAGTGAAAGAACATGGGTCAAAATCATAAAAATAATTAATGCAAATAAAACAAAATCATTTATCCATATTTAAATACATTTTATCGTATTTTTACAAATCTTCATTTTTAGTTTTAAGGTGTGTCGATAGATGGCAGTGAATTTACAGTGGTTACAAAATCTACTATGACAGTACCGCTCTATCTTATTATATCCTCTTTGCTTCTTGCACTACTAACTACTTCATGTATTTTTTTTCTATTTGGCAGCAAAGAATGTTTTTGTTGGTTTGGCACCGCCTTCAGGTATTATGTTTTAACTAAGATTTAGTTTACCTAGACACTCCCAGTCCCACACCCATTCCCAGTACCAGGCTCCAGGTATCAAGCTCAATCCAACTCCAACCCCCACTCCCACTCGCACTCGCACTCGCACTCCCACACCCACTATCACTCCTACTACCACTATTTGATCTAAACACAAAATTTCATCTAAATCGGTTTCAGCAAATCAAAAACCGCTACCGATAGCAGCACCACCATTTTTCAAACCATCCGTGTATACTAAACCTTCTCCAGAATGTAAACCGCAAATAGTTCTGAAAACCGCATCAAAATCGGTGCAGTCAAACGCGAGATAATCGCAAACAAACACATACATACATACGGGTCAAACTGAGAACCTTTTTTTTTCTTCTTGAAGGCGGTTAATAAAAATTGAATAATATTTTCACTAAATGACAATTTATAAATGAAAATTATTTATATGCCGATAGGTGGCACTTATTATTAATAAATACGTCTTTTATAAATGGCGCTGTTAAAATTTTTCTTCATGGGCTGATGCTATTTCTTAGGGGGGTTAGGTACGGTTCGGAGTTAGGTTAGGTTTTGAGTTAGGTTAGGTTTTGAGTTAGGTTAGGTTTTGAGTTAGGTTAGGTTTTGAGTTAGGTTAGGTTTTGAGTTAGGTTAGGTTTTGAGTTAGGTTAGGTTTTGAGTTAGGTTAGGTTTTGAGTTAGGTTAGGTTTTGAGTTAGGTTAGGTTTTGAGTTAGGTTAGGTTTTGAGTTAGGTTAGGTTTTGAGTTAGGTTAGGTTTTGAGTTAGGTTAGGTTTTGAGTTAGGTTAGGTTTTGAGTTAGGTTAGGTTTTGAGTTAGGTTAGTTTTTGAGGTAGGTTAGGTTTTGAGTTAGGTTAGGTTTTGAGGTAGGTTAGGTTTTGAGTTAGGTTAGGTTTTGAGTTAGGTTAGGTTTTGAGTTAGGTTAGGTTTTGAGTTAGGTTAGGTTTTGAGTTAGGTTAGGTTTTGAGTTAGGTTAGGTTTTGAGTTAGGTTAGGTTTTGAGTTAGGTTAGGTTAGGTTAGGTTAGGTTAGGTTAGGTTAGGTTAGGTTAGGTTAGGTTAGGTTAGGTTAGGTTAGGTTAGGTTAGGTTAGGTTAGGTTAGGTTAGGTTAGGTTAGGTTAGGTTAGGTTAGGTTAGGTTAGGTTAGGTTAGGTTAGGTTAGGTTAGGTTAGGTTAGGTTAGGTTAGGTTAGGTTAGGTTAGGTTAGGTTAGGTTAGGTTAGGTTAGGTTAGGTTAGGTTAGGTTAGGTTAGGTTAGGTTAGGTTAGGTTAGGTTAGGTTAGGTTAGGTTAGGTTAGGTTAGGTTAGGTTAGGTTAGGTTAGGTTAGGTTAGGTTAGGTTAGGTTAGGTTAGGTTAGGTTAGGTTAGGTTAGGTTAGGTTAGGTTAGGTTAGGTTAGGTTAGGTTAGGTTAGGTTAGGTTAGGTTAGGTTAGGTTAGGTTAGGTTAGGTTAGGTTAGGTTAGGTTAGGTTAGGTTAGGTTAGGTTAGGTTAGGTTAGGTTAGGTTAGGTTAGGTTAGGTTAGGTTAGGTTAGGTTAGGTTAGGTTAGGTTAGGTTAGGTTAGGTTAGGTTAGGTTAGGTTAGGTTAGGTTAGGTTAGGTTAGGTTAGGTTAGGTTAGGTTAGGTTAGGTTAGGTTAGGTTAGGTTAGGTTAGGTTAGGTTAGGTTAGGTTAGGTTAGGTTAGGTTAGGTTAGGTTAGGTTAGGTTAGGTTAGGTTAGGTTAGGTTAGGTTAGGTTAGGTTATAGGGTCTATTCTCGGTCGATTTCGTTCAAATTTGGCATAGGGGCTTTTTTTTACCTGATCTATCTATGGTCTTTCGCTTTTGGTATTGAATCGCCCTGCGTCTGGTACCTCCCATACATTTTTTTTGAAAATTTACGGTTATTAATTTTTTATTAAAAACTTATAATAATTAGGTGTTTGGTTTCTACCCTACCCCAAAATTTCAATAATTGCGCATCGAATGACGTTTTTTACATTAAAATCGGATAATAAATAAAGATTTTAGACCCGGGTTAGATTATTTTTGCATTTTTTTTAATTTTTTTTAGCGTCCAAAAATTTTGAAAAAAATATATAAGGTAGGCATGCCGTACCTCGTGCACCTACTACGTGGTGCCGATAGCTCGAATTTCAAGTCCATTTTTTTTTATCTCTTACCGTTTTTGAGATATTAATTTTTTAGAGGTAAAAATATAGAGAAACATTGCTATTACCTTCATCAGGCGCCTCGACCGATTTTGTATGGAAAAAGTTAATTCCGACTCGAACTTGACCGAAATTCAGTTTGAGGAAAAATTCTGTATCTTCTAAACGGCTGGTCCGATTTTGATAGGACTTTCAACATTGGTCATGGGATGGTATATGTAGTTTAACGCATCTGTAAAAACTGTCAAAATTGACAGTTTGACAGTTTTTGTCATTTTTACTGAAAATTAACATGTTTTGTTATTGTTTGGTACTAAGTGACATAGTTTAATGTACTTAGTGTTGTTTGACATATCTGTCAAATTTGACAGTTTGACAGTTTTTGCCATTTTCAGTGAAAATTCTCATTTTGGGATATAATTTAGCACCAAGTTACATGGTTAAGTGTAGATTTATACTATCTGTCAAATCTGTCAAAATTGACATTTTGTGAAATTTTGACAGTTTTGGGTCCAAAATCGAAACGGCTGGTCCGATTTTGATAGGAACTTTAACAGTAGTCATGGGATGGAAAATGTAGTTTGACACATCTGTCAAAAATGTCAAAATTGTCAGTTTGACAGTTTTTGTCATTTTTAGTGAAAATTAACATGTTTTGTTAAAGTTTGGTACTAAGTGACATAGTTTAATGTACTTAGTGTTGTTTGACATCTGTCAAATTTGACAGTTTGACAGTTTTTGCCATTTTCAGTGAAAATTCTCATTTTGGGATATAATTTAGCACCAAGTGACATTGTTAAGTGTAGATTTATACTATCTGTCAAATCTGTCAAAATTGACATTTTGTGAAATTTTGACAGTTTTGGGTCCAAAATCGAAACGGCTTGTCCGATTTTGATAGGACCTTCAACATTAGTCATGGGATGGAAAAAGGAAAATGGAAAACCTCTTAGGTTAGGTTAGGTTAGGTTAGGTTAGGTTAGGATAGGTTAGGATAGGTTAGGTTAGGTTAGGTTAGGTTAGGTTAGGTTAGGTTAGGTTAGGTTAGGTTAGGTTAGGTTAGGTTAGGTTAGGTTAGGTTAGGTTAGGTTAGGTTAGGTTAGGTTAGGTTAGGTTAGGTTAGGTTAGGTTAGGTTAGGTTAGGTTAGGTTAGGTTAGGTTAGGTTAGGTTAGGTTAGGTTAGGTTAGGTTAGGTTAGGTTAGGTTAGGTTAGGTTAGGTTAGGTTAGGTTAGGTTAGGTTAGGTTAGGTTAGGTTAGGTTAGGTTAGGTTAGGTTAGGTTAGGTTAGGTTAGGTTAGGTTAGGTTAGGTTAGGTTAGGTTAGGTTAGGTTAGGTTAGGTTAGGTTAGGTTAGGTTAGGTTAGGTTAGGTTAGGTTAGGTTAGGTTAGGTTAGGTTAGGTTAGGTTAGGTTAGGTTAGGTTAGGTTAGGTTAGGTTAGGTTAGGTTAGGTTAGGTTAGGTTAGGTTAGGTTAGGTTAGGTTAGGTTAGGTTAGGTTAGGTTAGGTTAGGTTAGGTTAGGTTAGGTTAGGTTAGGTTAGGTTAGGTTAGGTTAGGTTAGGTTAGGTTAGGTTAGGTTAGGTTAGGTTAGGTTAGGTTAGGTTAGGTTAGGTTAGGTTAGGTTAGGTTAGGTTAGGTTAGGTTAGGTTAGGTTAGGTTAGGTTAGGTTAGGTTAGGTTAGGTTAGGTTAGGTTAGGTTAGGTTAGGTTAGGTTAGGTTAGGTTAGGTTAGGTTAGGTTAGGTTAGGTTAGGTTAGGTTAGGTTAGGTTAGGTTAGGTTAGGTTAGGTTAGGTTAGGTTAGGTTAGGTTAGGTTAGGTTAGGTTAGGTTAGGTTAGGTTAGGTTAGGTTAGGTTAGGTTAGGTTAGGTTAGGTTAGGTTAGGTTAGGTTAGGTTAGGTTAGGTTAGGTTAGGTTAGGTTAGGTTAGGTTAGGTTAGGTTAGGTTAGGTTAGGTTAGGTTAGGTTAGGTTAGGTTAGGTTAGGTTAGGTTAGGTTAGGTTAGGTTAGGTTAGGTTAGGTTAGGTTAGGTTAGGTTAGGTTAGGTTAGGTTAGGTTAGGTTAGGTTAGGTTAGGTTAGGTTAGGTTAGGTTAGGTTAGGTTAGGTTAGGTTAGGTTAGGTTAGGTTAGGTTAGGTTAGGTTAGGTTAGGTTAGGTTAGGTTAGGTTAGGTTAGGTTAGGTTAGGTTAGGTTAGGTTAGGTTAGGTTAGGTTAGGTTAGGTTAGGTTAGGTTAGGTTAGGTTAGGTTAGGTTAGGTTAGGTTAGGTTAGGTTAGGTTAGGTTAGGTTAGGTTAGGTTAGGTTAGGTTAGGTTAGGTTAGGTTAGGTTAGGTTAGGTTAGGTTAGGTTAGGTTAGGTTAGGTTAGGTTAGGTTAGGTTAGGTTAGGTTAGGTTAGGTTAGGTTAGGTTAGGTTAGGTTAGGTTAGGTTAGGTTAGGTTAGGTTAGGTTAGGTTAGGTTAGGTTAGGTTAGGTTAGGTTAGGTTAGGTTAGGTTAGGTTAGGTTAGGTTAGGTTAGGTTAGGTTAGGTTAGGTTAGGTTAGGTTAGGTTAGGTTAGGTTAGGTTAGGTTAGGTTAGGTTAGGTTAGGTTAGGTTAGGTTAGGTTAGGTTAGGTTAGGTTAGGTTAGGTTAGGTTAGGTTAGGTTAGGTTAGGTTAGGTTAGGTTAGGTTAGGTTAGGTTAGGTTAGGTTAGGTTAGGTTAGGTTAGGTTAGGTTAGGTTAGGTTAGGTTAGGTTAGGTTAGGTTAGGTTAGGTTAGGTTAGGTTAGGTTAGGTTAGGTTAGGTTAGGTTAGGTTAGGTTAGGTTAGGTTAGGTTAGGTTAGGTTAGGTTAGGTTAGGTTAGGTTAGGTTAGGTTAGGTTAGGTTAGGTTAGGTTAGGTTAGGTTAGGTTAGGTTAGGTTAGGTTAGGTTAGGTTAGGTTAGGTTAGGTTAGGTTAGGTTAGGTTAGGTTAGGTTAGGTTAGGTTAGGTTAGGTTAGGTTAGGTTAGGTTAGGTTAGTTAGGTTAGGTTAGGTTAGGTTAGGTTAGGTTAGGTTAGGTTAGGTTAGGTTAGGTTAGGTTAGGTTAGGTTAGGTTAGGTTAGGTTAGGTTAGGTTAGGTTAGGTTAGGTTAGGTTAGGTTAGGTTAGGTTAGGTTAGGTTAGGTTAGGTTAGGTTAGGTTAGGTTAGGTTAGGTTAGGTTAGGTTAGGTTAGGTTAGGTTAGGTTAGGTTAGGTTAGGTTAGGTTAGGTTAGGTTAGGTTAGGTTAGGTTAGGTTAGGTTAGGTTAGGTTAGGTTAGGTTAGGTTAGTTGTTAGGTTAGGTTAGGTTAGGTTAGGTTAGGTTAGGTTAGGTTAGGTTAGGTTAGGTTAGGTTAGGTTAGGTTAGGTTAGGTTAGGTTAGGTTAGGTTAGGTTAGGTTAGGTTAGGTTAGGTTAGGTTAGGTTAGGTTAGGTTAGGTTAGGTTAGGTTAGGTTAGGTTAGGTTAGGTTAGGTTAGGTTAGGTTAGGTTAGGTTAGGTTAGGTTAGGTTAGGTTAGGTTAGGTTAGGTTAGGTTAGGTTAGGTTAGGTTAGGTTAGGTTAGGTTAGGTTAGGTTAGGTTAGGTTAGGTTAGGTTAGGTTAGGTTAGGTTAGGTTAGGTTAGGTTAGGTTAGGTTAGGTTAGGTTAGGTTAGGTTAGGTTAGGTTAGGTTAGGTTAGGTTAGGTTAGGTTAGGTTAGGTTAGGTTAGGTTAGGTTAGGTTAGGTTAGGTTAGGTTAGGTTAGGTTAGGTTAGGTTAGGTTAGGTTAGGTTAGGTTAGGTTAGGTTAGGTTAGGTTAGGTTAGGTTAGGTTAGGTTAGGTTAGGTTAGGTTAGGTTAGGTTAGGTTAGGTTAGGTTAGGTTAGGTTAGGTTAGGTTAGGTTAGGTTAGGTTAGGTTAGGTTAGGTTAGGTTAGGTTAGGTTAGGTTAGGTTAGGTTAGGTTAGGTTAGGTTAGGTTAGGTTAGGTTAGGTTAGGTTAGGTTAGGTTAGGTTAGGTTAGGTTAGGTTAGGTTAGGTTAGGTTAGGTTAGGTTAGGTTAGGTTAGGTTAGGTTAGGTTAGGTTAGGTTAGGTTAGGTTAGGTTAGGTTAGGTTAGGTTAGGTTAGGTTAGGTTAGGTTAGGTTAGGTTAGGTTAGGTTAGGTTAGGTTAGGTTAGGTTAGGTTAGGTTAGGTTAGGTTAGGTTAGGTTAGGTTAGGTTAGGTTAGGTTAGGTTAGGTTAGGTTAGGTTAGGTTAGGTTAGGTTAGGTTAGGTTATAGGGTCTATTCTCGGTCGATTTCGTTCAAATTTGGCATAGGGGCTTTTTTTTACCTGATCTATCTATGGTCTTTCGCTTTTGGTATTGAATCGCCCTGCGTCTGGTACCTCCCATACATTTTTTTTGAAAATTTACGGTTATTAATTTTTTATTAAAAACTTATAATAATTAGGTGTTTGGTTTCTACCCTACCCCAAA